>NC_137792.1:12938425-13018425 GCF_963383645.1 Muscardinus avellanarius
TTTTTCTTTATAGCTGAATAGAATTCCATTGTGTGTATTTCCCATAATTTTGCAATCCACTCATCTGTTGATGGAGATCTAGGTTGGTTCCATATTTTGGCTATTACAAACTGTGCTGCTATGAACATGGGTATGCATATGTTAATGTAGTTCTCTGATTTCAACCCCTTTGCAAAGTTACCCGGGAGTGGTATAGCCAGATCAAATGGTGGATCTATTCCCAGTTTTCTAAGGAATCTCCATACTGATCTCCATAGTGGCTGAACTACTTTGCACTCCCACCAACAGTGTAAAAGAGTTCCACTTTCCCCACATCCTCCCCAGCAATTGTTATTGTTTGATTTCTTTATGTTTGCCATTCTGATTGGGGTTAGATGGAATCTTCTCAATAAGACTTTCAAAGTGCAGGAAATTAAAGCAAGAATTAATAAGTGGGATCTCTTCAAACTAAAAAGTTTTTTCTCATCAAAGGAAACCATCAAGAACCTAAGGAGGAAGCCTACAGAATGGGAGAAGATCTTTACCAGCCACCACTCTGATAGGGGGCTAATATCCAGAATATACAAAGAGCTCAAAGGACTCTACACTAGCAAAACAACCCAATCAAGAAATGGGCAACTGAAATGAATAGACATTTCACAAAAGAAGAGATACAAATGGCCAATAGATACATGAAAAGATGTTCAACATCACTAGCTATCAGGGCCTTTGCATTTTAAGGCAAGTAACTTCTAGCAGACCAGCAAATTTCCCAAGGATGTGGGAGGATGCCACAAGCCTTCAAGAGATCTCTGACTCTGATAATCAATTAACACATTTTGGAGTGTAACAAAGAGCTTGGGAGACAGGGCAGGCCTACAGGAAGGAATCTCCATATCAAAAGTCTTACCCTGATCTAGCAGGGTCAGAAGATTATTGGTTGAGCAAAATAAAGGATAATATATCTTTTGTTGTGTGTGTGGGGGGGGTCTGGGGATGGAACCCAGAGGCATTAGACCTCCAAACTACAGCCCCTGCCCTATTTTTTATTCTTTATTTTGAAACTGGGTCTTACTAAGTTGCAGAGGGTCTCACTAAGTAGCTGAGGCTGTCTGCGAACCACAGTCCTCCAGTCTCAACGTCCTGAATGCTGGGATTACAAGCATATGCCACCACGCCCAGCTTAGGATAATGTATCTTTATAAAAACTGTCCTGTATCAAAAAACGTCATAACTTATTTTCAGGTTGCTCCCCTACAACCCCTCTGGTGTAGGGCTTTAATCTTCCCCTTCTTTCTGTCTTTGTAATAATAAAATTACTTAAGTTTACAACAAAAAAAGAGTTTGGGCTATTCTTTTTCTAAAATAGCTCAGAACAGGAACCTGCATTTACATCTCATACTGTTACAGTTTGGGAGCCCAACTGAGGCACCGTAACAGAACCCATGGGCATTCTGCCTCCAAGCTCTACCTCCAGCTCTATTTTTTATTCTTTAGTTTGAAGTGTCTCACTAAGTTGAGGAGGGCCTTACTAAGTAGATAAGGCTGGCCATAAACCTGTAATCCTCCTGTCTTAGCCTCCCAAGTACTGGAATTACAAGCATGCGACACCACACTTGGCTCTAATTTTTTGTTTGTTTGCTTTGAAACAGGATCTCATTAAATTTGCGAGGCCCTAGATAAGTTTCTGAGGCTGGCCTTGAACTTGGGATCCTTCTGATTCAGCCTCTCAAGTACTGGAATTACATGTATATGCTACTATATATGGATTGCATATGCCCTGTGACTTTCCTTATTTCTTCTTTCCTGATGGTTGAAATACATATAAGATGGTCTAGCTCCAGGAGTTTTCTTGGAGACAGACAAGCATACTTAGAATGATAAAGCAACAAGACTAAAGGTACCTGGGTTCTCCATGACCATGGCACTTCTCTCTCAGCACCAGGCTGTCTGTTTCTGGATTTATTATACATGAGGGAAAAATAAACTCTTAGGTGTTTAAGCCACTGCTATTTTAGGTTTTCTGTTTCATGCAGCCAAATCTAGTACTAATATCTTCCAGTAGTGGCATTAGCATTTCAGCAGGCATTAAAAGTTTAATCTAAAAGAATGAATCTCTGTCTCACTTTTTAGGTAGAAACCAACAGGAAGGATTTTGAGATCTTAGGTCTTTTTCTGGAGATTTTGGAAACCTTTTAGAATGTGGCCCTAAGATCTGCAAAATTAGGGGCTGTGTATTTAATTACCTTGTCAATATTGTTCAATTTAAAAAGCTACTTTCTGCCAGACAGGGAGGAACATGCCTGTAATCCTAGTACTTGGGAGAATGAAACAGGAGGATCACAGGTTCATAGCCAGCCTCAGCAACTTAGCAAGACCCTGTTTAAAAATAAAATTAAAATAGGGCTCCAGGAGCCGGGCGTGGTGGCACAAGCTTGTAATCTTCTGCACTTGGGAGGCTGAGACAGGAAGATTGCACAGGTTCAAAGCCAGCCTCTCTGGCTTAAGAGACCCTGTTTCCAAATAAAATATTTAAAAATAGGTCTGGAAGTATAGCCCGGTGATAGAAGGTGCCTGGGTTCCATCCCCAATACCACCACCAGAAAAAAAAAGTAGGGATCCAGGTATTGCTTAGTGTGGTAGAATGCCCCTGGATACAATCCCCAGTATAAATACATAATACATACATACATACATACTTACATACATACATACATACATACATACATACAGCAAGCTACTTTATAGCCTCAACAACTTAGGAAAATCTTCAGCAAGTCAATTAGAACCTGTTTAAAAGAAAATAGGGCTGAGATATAGCTTGAAGGCAGAACTCCTGTGAGTTCAATCCCTAATACTCCAAAAATAAATAAAAATAAAAAACAAAATGCTACTTTTATATGAACTTATTTTATGATTTGTAATTTATTTAACTCGTTAAGTATAAGCCGGACATGGTGGCGCAAGCTTGTAATCCCCACGCTTTGGAGGCTGAGACAGGAGGATCACACAGGTTCGAAGCCAGCCTCAGCTACTGAGTGAAGCTCTCAGCAACTTAGTGAGACCCTGTTTCCAAATAAAGTATAAAATAGGTCTGGGCGTATAGCCCAGAGGTAGAAAAGTCCCTGGGTTCCACCCCCAGTACCACAAAAAAATGGTTAAGTATAAACAAACTCTTTAAGTATATAAATTTTTAATTACTGAGTTGAATTGAATAAAAATCGTATGCTTCTCTAAAAGTGTAATTCAGACTTGGTATTAGACATTCTTATAACCTGTGATTTTTATTTGTTTGTTTCCTGAGCTTGCACTAAGGAAATAAAAAACCTAGAGTTGGACTTTGATAAGCCACAATTATCTTAACATATACATGCCCTCGGCAGAACATAATCCAGGGGGCAAATTGGTGCCTGGAGCAACGCAGCTCTAACAAGAAGCTATCTCTGCTTAGTCACACCACCATTTTAAAAAAGCAGTCCTATCAACTTGGAAACTATATGTAAGAATTCCAGTGGCTAAGAAATTATGAATCATGAGGGTTGGGAAAAGGAAAATTGGATTAAATTTATGTGATATTAAAAAGCTGTTATGTGTGTGGTTGTCTTACACATCTTTTGACACTGAGTTATGTCTAGGGATAGAGATCCCAGGACAAGTATTTTAATGTTTTCCTACTTAACCTCTAAGAAATTGGGAGCCAGGGTGAAGCTTCAATTCAAGCCTGTATTTTGAATCCCCGCCCTCATTTCAAATGCTTATTAATTTGCCTGAACACAAGGCCACTTATCCAGCTATAAAATTATATCCTAAATATTCAAGTTTTCCAAAGAGTGCAACTGAATTACCAATAAAGAAAGCCCTTCTCCACACAGCCTTTAAGAAAGCCATGAACAGCATCTTGCTCAAATGTGTCTGATCATATTTTCCAGAAATGCCCCCAAATGTTTATTTTGGTTTATAGGGATAAAAATTGCTTGCTGGTTACTATAATGTGTGCTTGTATCCAACTGAATACCAGCCCTCAAGATTTTCTAACTGCACCTTTGTGAATAAGTAGTATTTCCATAGAAAGGATCGATATCTATGAATATATATACGCATATATACACACACATACACAGATGTGTGTGCATGTATATGTGTATACATATATATGTACATGTATATATAGTTATAGTAGATGGTATCTACAGCCAGGAGTCGAAACTTTAAAGTTGTCTGAAACATAGATAATTTAATGTGCTAAAGTTACCTTGGAAACAGATAACTTTATGTGTAACATCAGCTCCTCTCAAAGTGAAAACAGACTTTTCAAAACAAAACAAAAAATCTAGCATTTAGCTGGGCATGGTGGCACATCTATAATTACAGTACTTGGAAGAATGAGACAGGAAGATAGCAGGTTCAAGGCCAGCCTCAGAAACTTAGTGAGATCCTGTTTCAAAATAAAAAAATTAAAAGGGTTCAGGGTATATAGCTCAGAAGTAGAATGTCTCTGGGTTCAATTCCCAGTACAAAAAAAAAAAAAAACAACAAATAAAAGAATCATTATTTAGAAGAAGGGAGTAAGCAGGGAAGTTGAGTAGATAGGATCTATAACTGATGGTTCTGAAATCAAATTTAATTTACTAGTCAAGATTCCAGCAGGAAATGGGAGGCACAATGTCTCAGCTGACGTTCATGAATACCACTGAGTGAGGAGACCATTTATAAAGATATTGGCAGCTATAAAAAAAAAGAAGAAGAAATGTCAGAACCCCAAGACTAGAAATATTTGGAAGCTCTTGTGACTTCTCGGCTGGAAAGGGGACAAAATGATGTCACAAACTTCCAGTAAGATCTTAAGCTAATGGATAGAGGACAACCAACAAAAGCTATTTTTATAAAAGAAGGCAGTTGCTGTCATAGGCAAACATGGGGAGCAGGGAGAGACATGGGAAGAAATCTCTCTCTGTCTGTCTCTCACTGTCTCTCTGTCTCTGTCTCTGTCTGTCTGTCTCTGTCTGTCTGTCTCTGTCTGTCTGTCTGTCTGTCTCTCTCTCTCTCTCTCTGTGTGTGTGTGTGTGTGTGTGTGTGTGTGTGTGTGTGTGTCTCCTCTTTCTCTGTTTCCTCTCACCAGCCAATCTCGTGTAGTGACCCTCATCAACTAAACTCATAAACTCAAATAAATCCAGAGGGCAATGGGGTCTAGGGCACAGAGTGGGGAACAGATAGGCCAAGCGTGCGTTAGGAAGGGGAATTTAAACAGACAATAGAAGCATGCTGCGAAATGTGTAAATAGGAATAGACACAGTACCTACCCCAAAATTTGTCTTGAGGGTAAAATGAGACCATGCATGTATATTAAGCACAGTGACCAGCATAGAAGAAGCATCCGATTAATGTTAGCTTGTATTTTTGTTGTATGGACTATTGAAGACAGATATACATGTTTGCTTTAAGTTATGGCTATCTTAGCAATCAGTGTTAAGATTTATGATGTGGGGGCTACTGGGGATTGAACCCTAGAGAATTCTATTTCCAAGCTATGCCCCCAGCCCTTTTTAATTTAGGTGTGTGTGTGTGTGTGTGTGTGTGTGTGTGTGTGTGTGTGTTGCTGAGGATCAAACCCAGGTACATTCTACCTCTGAGCTATGTCCCGAACTCTATTTTATTTTTATATGAAATAATGATCTCACTAATTTGCTGTGGGTCCCCTACAAATTGCTGAGGCTAGCCTTGAACCTGCAATCCTGCTGTCTCAGCCTCCCAAGAACTGGGATAACAGAGCTGCAACACTGCACCTAGCAAGATTTACAATGTTTTGAACAAAAATCTTAAAGCTGGCTTACACAGATGTCTTTTCAAGCATTTTTCATTAATCTGTATGACTTTTTATGCCAACACGTAACAAATAATGTATCTGAAAGCAACTTCATCACTGAAGCCTGTATATTCAAATGGTCCATTCAAATAGTAAAGATCAAACCAAAGAATGTAGATGAACCCCTCCTTCCCCCTTTGGAAAAAGAATGTGTTAGAAATTCAAGTTAAAAAATGTCCAAATCCAAGTTTGCAGGTGGACTCATAAAACACTCCCATTCTAGATTCTTCAGCTCCCTAAATTCTTCCCCACTTGCTTTTGAGGCCTGGAATTCTTCTATAAAAGTCTAAAACTTTTCCTTCTGTAACTCAAATCAAGATGTCAAGTGAAAATTGCCTTCAGGAAACGGCCACGTGGGCCAACAATTCAGAAGCTTCCCAGGCAGCTAGAGACTAAAAGGCCGAGAGCAGGCAGGTCCAATGAGACCCACTGAGGCAGGAGGAGTGAGAGGTATTTCCCACCAGTTGTGCCAGAGAAGGAAGGTCACAAGGCCTAGGCTGAATTAGAAGAGGTGTAACTTGAAGCAGTCTGAGACAATGCAGTCAGCTACAAGAAAGAACTGAAAGAGTTATTTATTTATTGCAGTACTTGGGATGGAACCCAGGGAATTCTACCTCCAAGATACACCCCCAGTCCTATTTTTTACTCTTTTATATTTTTTGAAATGGGGTCTCACTAGTACTGGGGATTGAACCTAGGGGCTGTCTACCGTCTGAGCTACACTCCCAGCCCTTTTTACTTTTTTTTTTTTTTTTTTTTTTTGCGGGTCTGGGTATAAAATCCAGAGGCATTTGACCTCCGAGTCACACCCCCTGCCCTATTTTTTATTCTTTATTTTGAAACAGGGTCTCACTGATTTGCGAAGGTCCTCACTAAGTAGCTGAGGCTGTCCGTGAACTGCGATCCTCCAGTCTCAGCCTCCCAAATGCTGGGATTACAAGCGTGCGCCACCACGCCCGGCTTACTTTTTGTTTTGAAACAAAGTCTTGTTAAGTTGCTGAGGCTGACCTCAAACCTGCAATCCTCCTGTCTCAGCCTCCTAATTATGTGATTATAGGCATGTACCAGCACTCCTGGCAAGAATAGTTTTTGACTGAAGTCAAGGTCAGAGGTGGGAAGTCAATTTTCTCTGTGCCAACCAAAAGATGAGACAAGGATAGAAATTTGGTATGGAATGTTAGTTTTGCATGGGGGAATGGTCAAAATATTCAACAACAGATATAGTAATATAGAGATATGAATATATAAATACAATATATGTAAACAGAGACATATTTGGATATATAACTTATATTAATCAAAATATAATATGTAGAATTCCTTTGATTCTCTAACAAAACTCTATATGATTTTTGATGTTTTGGGTATGTGTATGTATGTGTGTGTGTGTGTGTGTGTGTGTGTGTGTGTGTGTGTGTGTGAGAGAGAGAGAGAGAGACAGAGAGACAGAGAGAGAGAGAGATAGATAGATGGATAGATAGATAAATGATAGATAGATAGATACTGGGGATTGAACCCAGGTGTATTATACCTCTGATCTGTACCCCCAGCCTTCTGTTCATCTGCCAACTTTAACATAGAAACATTCCTTTTTATAGAGTTGAGGAAAGCATTGACAACTTATTAGAATAAAGTCAAATCTTTTTATTACATTTAATTTCTATGAAAGTGATTATACAAGGCTTAATATAAAACACTTTACAGCCCTAAGCCTACTGATTTCCTCAAGAAATTCGAATATTTTTTTTCATTTTATTACTTTAATTTCTAGATTTTCAGATTATCTATCGACGTGTCTATGTGTCTATCTATTTATCTTTTACTTTTCAGTGCGAGGGACTGAACCCAGGGCCTTGCTTATGCTAAGCACATGCTCTACCACTGAGTCATGTTCCCAGCTCCTGAGATGTTTTATTTTATTCTTTTCCAATTATTTTTTTACACGTTTGCAAGCAGCATTTTATGGATTGATTACAAAATTATGGGATATGTACACAATGGAATTTTACTCAGCCATAAAGAAGAACAAAATTATATCATTTGTGGGGAAATGGATGGAACTGGAGAATATTATGCTAAGTGAAACTAGTCAGTCATAAAAAGTAAAAGAAAAAAATTGGATGCTCTCCCTAATATGTGGAAGCTAAAGGGTCATAGGAGGAACTCTAGATGAAGAAGGAGAAACTATAGATGAGCAAATAAGACAACCTAACTGAGGGATGGGAGGAGGGAAGAGGGAAATTCCCTAATGTACATGATGTACATTCACAAACATATCAAAGTCAACCCAATTACTATTTTTGTATGGTTGTATGTTGTAAAGTTGTTGAGAAAGGATTTGTTTGGTGGTACTGGGGATTGAACCCAGGAGTATTCTTCCACTGAGTTGCATCCCCAGCCTTTTTCATTTTTTATTTTGAAACACGATCTCATTAGGTTACCTACCCACTGGCCTCAAACCTGCCATCCTCATGTCAGCCTCCTAAGTACTGGGATTACCGGCATGCACCAATACACATGGCTGACAAAGGAGTCTTAAAGTTTTACCTCAGGGGTTGTTAAAGAGGCCAAAAGGTAAATAATTGGGGCTTTGCAGGATGCATGGTGTCTGTAGCAATTAGACGATTTTGCTGTTATAGTCAGAGCAGTCACAGACAATATAGAAATTAATGAGCCTGTGTCTGGGCCAATGAAATTGTATGGGCCCCAGAATCTCACTGTTACATACTTTTCACATATCACAAAATATTTTTAGTTCACAGTCTGAACAAAATGAAGCAAACTCTCTGTTCTACCTGATTTATGCTTTTCTTGCATCATCTAAAAAGAATTGAATGTGACATCTTATTTCCAAATTAAAATATCCAGAAAAGCTCCTAAATGTTTGGCTAATACTGCATTTTTTCAGGCAATAAGGTTTTCCTGAAAATATTTGCATTTAAATAATTTTTCTCAAGTACCAAAATAAAGTTTAATATATTACTCCTTCTGGTTCTATAGTATCAACAAAACCTAATAAATTATATTCAGATTCTTGAGTCTTATGATTTAGATAAGTTATTAAAATACTTTTATGTTATAGAAGAGGAAAATGCTAATTACTCCGATTTTTATTATGGCATATTTTATAACTGTATCAAATTATCATTATAGTACCTCATACATATGTGAACATATTATGTGTCAATTAAAATTTTTAAAAATACTTTTATGTGAAATAGTTTGAGCACCTTTGATAATTATTGAAATTTTTATCTACTTATTTCAGATGTTTTCTGAAAATTAATTTCTCATTTCACCTGATAAGTTTTGTAATAATGAGGATCTTAAGTCTAGATTGTATTAACATGTTCACATTTCTATCATTTCTCTTTAAAGTTCTCATAAAGGGCTGGGGTGTGGATCAGTGGCAAAGATCTTGCCCAGCAAGTGCACTTGGTTTGACCTAGGTTTGGACCCAGTCCAAAAAGACAAAAAAAAGACCCCCTTTAACGTTCTCGTAAGAATTTATTTTCTGCAGAATGATGACAATGATAATGATGATGATGATACTTGGGATGGAGCCCAGGGGCATTCTACCTCCGAGCTACACCCCAACCCCTATTTTTTATTCTTTATTTTGAAACAGGTCTCACTAAGTTGCAGAGGGCCTCACTAAGTAGCTGAGGCTGGCCACAAACCTGTGATCCTCTTGTCCCAGCCTCCCAAATGCTGGGATTACAAGTATACACCACCATGCCCGGCTTACTTGATTATTTTTAACTACAAAGTAGATAATGATTAAAATTCTGGCTGTGTTTTCTAAATGCTATTCATTTGCTTTTTTGAGCTCTTGATCAAATTGGAGGTACTTTTTAAAATTTTTTTCAAAAGCTTTATTCTACAGAATTGATTCTTGATGTTAGTTCAACTTTTTTCTCATTGGTGGTGAATTTATTTTTCCAGAATATGACTGCCATTTTGATTAAAAAAAAACATGCTCGTCACTTTAAATTTTGAGTAATACAACTTCTGAGTATGTTCAGATCTAAGTTACATTGGGAGGAATAATGGGCTTTTTGTTTTGTTGAAATAATCAAGTTGGTTTTAACTGTAGAATCACAAATTACTTTAAACTGATTCTTGTAACCAGAAGAGGTGACAATGTGCACTTTATTGCTAAAATCATTTCTTAGTTGGTTTCTTTCAGAATCGGAAGATTTATGTTGAAGCTCTTTTAAAGGACCATTAAAATATTTATCCAAAATTTCCTTATCTCTCCATTTTCTAAAAACATCAGGTTTTATAAATATCAGCACATGGTATGCTTTCCACATAACTGTATTACAATAGTCTAATAACCAATGCATAAATTGAATTATCTACAAGTCATAGTAACTGATTTGAGGATAATAATAAATGATGGTTTTCCTACGCATGGAATGCTTCTTAGAGAAGGGCAATGTGACCTTGCTGCCTACTATGACATGCAGACATGCAGGAAATAGCAGATGTAACTGTTTCTCAGATGTCACTTAAAAGAGGAGGCCCTTTTCTCAGTCATTGCCACTACAGTCAATCTCTAACCCAGGTTAATACCTCTCAAAGTATGAGGCTAAAAATAGCAATTCACCCATCCATTCAACAAACACACTGATTTATTAAGCAACTAGTAAAGTCTAAAGTCTTTCTCTCTTCTTTTTTATTGTTTTTTTTTTTTTTGGTGCTGAGTTTTGAATACAGGGCCTCACACACATGATAGGAGAGTACTCTACTCCTGAATTATATCTCAGCCCTGCTAGTAGAGTCTTGGAAAAGAGTATAGGTATAATCCACATGCCATTTTTCTCAATATTTTATAGTTGTAAATCAAGCTAACAAAATGTTAAATAAAATATGTTCTATTTTCCTATCTTGGGAAAGGTACCTCTATAAGATAAAATTTTTTAAATGTTTTCCTTTCACTAATAGTATGCATAATATTAAGAAGGATTATATTTAATTTTTATTGCATGTGTCTGGATTTTTTATTCTTAGATGAGTAATAAATTAGATATTCATAATTTATAAATTATTATATATTAATTTCTTAATGTATTTTATTTTAATCATTTCAACGGTATAAATTATGTTGTTATAATCAATATTTTTACATAATTTGTCTTCCCTTGAAAAGAATGAGCTATAAGATTCAAAATAAAATGTAAGTGCATTTACAGTAGGATAATGGTGGTTAACAACAACTGATTAGTAATTCAAAGTAGCTAGAGAATATTTTTAATGTACTCAACACAAAGAAATGATAAATTTCTGAGGTGACAGATAAGCCAATTACCCTGGTCTGATCATTACACATTGTACATTGTCCCCCATATTTTGAAAACTTGTCTACAATGCAGCTAGATTCAGAGGTGGGGCATGGATGGCCTTGAATATTCTTCCCTGGCTGCTGTCTCTTTCTTTCTTTCCCTGGTCTCTTTCTCTCTTCTCTCTCTCCTCTCTCTCTCCTCTCTCTCCTCTCTCTCCTCTCTCTCCTCTCTCCTCTCTCCTCTCTCCTCTCTCCTCTCTCCTCTCTCCTCTCTCCTCTCTCCTCTCTCCTCTCTCCTCTCTCCTCTCTCCTCTCTCCTCTCTCCTCTCTCCTCTCTTCTCTCTTCTCTCTCTCTCTCTCTCTCTCTCTCTCTCTCTCTCTCCTTCGAGTGGCCACGAGTAGAGGAGTGGAGACTGGCTTTCAACCATACTACCACATGATGTTTCTGCCTTGGAGCCTGCTGACCATGGACTGAACCTCTGAAATCTCTGAAACTATGAGCTCAAATAAACCTTTCTTCCTCTAAGTTGATCTTGTCGGGTATTTTTGTCACAGCTTCTATGTTATCTGTATTTTGTATTCTTCTATGTTCTCTGTGAGGAAGTAACATGCTGAAAGTAGACGACTCTCAGGTGTGTCACAAAAGTCGGTGACAGTTGCTGTGCACAGTGGGAGAGGGAGGATGTGCTTTGAGTGGGATTGTGGAATTGAAGGATTTTTAACATCCTGGATTAGTGCTTCTAATTAGTTCTCTGCAACTGCCCTGCCCTAGCTTTCCTGACATTGCCAAGGTGTGATGTCATTAAACAGGAAATGAAAACTATGTAGCCTGTATTTTGTGTCTGAGTTCCACTTCATACTGCTTCCTTCACACAGTTATTTAACAGTAAGATTCACCTCTTCACAGTATCTTACATAATCTGAATTAGGGACAGGATGAGTACACAGCTAAGTGGAGCCAATATTACCTCCATCAGTCTCACAGCATTGTGAACCCCTAAACCAATCTGCTTGGGTTTTCAATGGAGTTTACACAATCCAGTTATCTGCTCCTGGAGTCCTTTTACCATATACCCTTGGACCATGGCTGGATTCTCCAAAGGTTCTCTGTAAGTGGTCTCTTTGTTACAAAGATATTAATTGCCCTTGAAATTTGATTTCTAAAATTACCAATTCCAGTAAGGCTCCTCAAATGCTCATCCAATCCCAACATAACTGATCTCTCTCAGACTCACACAAATCCCTCTCAGGTTTGGGTGCTGTCTGGGCTTTCTCAATCTGCCAACATCCTTCTTTGCTGCTAAATGCACCCCCACCCTCAGCATGAGATAAGTTCTACCAGGCATGATGCCAAGCCTTTCCCCCAACCAGACCCACCCATATGATTCACTCTGACAGGTGCTTCTCAAGAGCAATAGCATTTTGAATCTGGACGGTGCCAGAAGTGGCTAGTGGGGAATATTCCATGAATGAACCTGCTTCCACTCTGATTACCTGGAGTCCTGGGCTCCAGGGTGGCACCCAGCTCAGCACACCCAGGTGGCTTAGGCTCACCCTCCCTTGTCTCGGAAATGTTCAGTCCTCCATTTGTGGGACATCTGTCCCCTCATTCTGTCTCAAGCACTCCTGCAGCCTCCTTGGGAGGCATGTGGAGAAGCAAGTGGACTCAGGGGTCTGGGTACTTGGTAATGAAATGCACGTTCTTTCCAGTGAATAAGCCTGCCAAGTCACAGGTCATGGCCCTACACACACACACACACACACACACACACACACACACACACACACGAATTCTAGCCACTAGTCAAGGCAGAGGACAAATGCCACTTCCTCCATGCAGTCTTCCCTTATCCTCTGACTAAATGTCCTTTTTCCCTTCTCCAATCAGGAACAGAGTCTCACTGGTGCCTCAAGTTCATACATTCATTCCCTCAATAAATATTTTTCAAAAATCTTCTGGGACCAGGGTCTGTGCCAAATGTTAGAACTCAAGAATGAAAGCACAAATCCTCTACCTCATAGAATTTTCCAAAGTAAATGAGAGGCAGCTGTACACACAAGGAATCTAATGTTAAAAATTACTGTGTGGGTCTGGGGGTGTAGTTCCATGGTAGAGTTCTTCCAGGCATGTGCAAGGCTCTGGGTTTCATACACAGCACTGCAAAAGCAAAAATAAATAAGGAATATAAATAAAAATTAAATGCTTAACTTTGTAAGCTATTTTAGAGCATGGCAAAAGAATTATGTAGTAGGTAGTGACTTTAAGAGTGTGGGATATAAACCCATACTGGTTGGATTTGTTCATTTTCTTTTTCTAGAGTTGGGGATCAAACCCTGCACATACTAGGCAAGTGCTCTACCACTGGGCTACACACAGATCCAGTACATTTTTTGTAATACCTGGGATTTAACCCAGGGGAGCTCTACCACTGAGCTATAGCCCAAGCCCTGGCCAATGCTTGAATTTGAATCTCAGCTCTCCCACTGACTGATTGTGTCAACTTGGACAACTTCTTCACACCTACATGTCCACATCTGTAACATAAGACAACCTCATAATACCTTATAAAACCTAGACTACTGTTTTATTCAGCTTTTACATCACTGTCACCAAAATACCTGACAAGCACAACTTTGAGAAGGAAAGGTTTAATTGTCTCACAGTTTCAGAGGGTCAGTCCATAGTTGGCTGGCTCCAAGTCAGAAACCACCATGGCAGGTAGTAAGGCAAGTAGCAAAGAAAAGCCAATCTCAGTCATGTCACCTGGAAGTAGAAAAAGTGGGAAGAGGGGACCAGGGACATATATAATCCCTAAGACCATGCCTTCAGTGACACAGCTCCTTCAGTTGTGTCCCACCTCTAAACCTTTTTGCATTGGGGATCATGCTTTCAACACATGAGACTTTGGAGGAATATCCTAAACCCAAACCACAACAACTACCAAAAGTATTCTGTAATGGGTTCCTATTATCCTTATTTTTATGATTGTCTTAATGGTTAGAAGTACAAAAGGAAGCAGGTATGATCATGCATGAATGTAATCCAGCACTTGAGAGGCTATGATGGGAGAATGCAGGTTAAGGCCCAGTCTCAGCAACTTAGTAAGACTCCATTTCATACTTTAAAAATAGGTATGGAGGATGTGGCTCAGAGGTAAAATGTCCCTGGGTTTAATCCCTAGGGTCACACAAAAGTACAAAGGGGGGTTAGAGAGTGGAGGAACATTTAATCCTCTCAACTTTATAAGAGAGTTGTTTTTGTGTCAGTCTTAGCTCTCCCACAGAATTCTGAAGTCCTCCAACACAAGTTCACCATTACAAGCTGCCCAAGGCTCATTTCCTTGCACTTAGCAGGTGCTCAATAAATTTCTGCTGGTTTAATGAAAATGGATTCACCGACCCCCAGGCCACTGTAGTGGATATAAAAGTAGCAGCCACTGCCCCTACCTCCCAGACCAAGTCCTGAGGGGCTGTGTGGAGCTGCCTTTGATCAAAGGAAGGGGACAAATAAAAATGAAGTAAAAGTGACTTCACTGAAAGGTGCCACTTTTTTTTCTGGGCTTTACATTTATTCCTTCTCATGAAAGCCATCTGGAGTTTGGCTTTTCCACTTCAATGATGTAAACGTACTTTCAAGGGTTGGTTATTTGGCTCTGGAGTTCACTGGGTGGAACTCAGTGCTCAAAAATCTATCCTGGGAACTGTTAGCATTTTACCACTTTCTACCCCCTTAATAAACTAATTGAAACAGAACAAAGAAGGTTAATTTTAAGGTGCACAAATGCAAGCAACATATTGTTTTCTGGAGAAAATCACTTTTCTTGGAGTAAATCATCATTGACCTATTTTGGAATTTTCCAGAAATTCTTGAAATTTCTTAAATTTTGAGACATATGGCTCTGAAAAGAAAATATGTCATGCTGGTTTTAATGTTGAATGATTTCCAGTTTGAAGTCCTAGCAAGTTTCTATTTTCAGTTGAACCCTAGCCGGACTATGAATTAATTCTAATAAATGCTGGAGATGGATGACTTTCCTATTGCCAACTTCACTGAAGTAAGTTATGGCAAGTTGTATTAATATGTTTTTCTTTCCTACCTTGGCTATCACATGCCTGGCTAATACCTTCATTACTATATTTTCCAGTCTCCTTTAATCTCATTAGAGAAATTATTTAAAAATACAATTCCATAAAAGATAACACAGTACAAATTGCAAGTTCCTCAAGTAAATGTGTATTATGGAATAAAAAATATATTTTTCTTGGCACTGAGGATTGAACCCAGGGCATTCTACCTCGGTGCTCCATTCCCAGTCCTTTTTAATTTTTTATTTTGAAACAAAGTCTCACTAAGTTGTGAGGGTCTTACTAAATTGCTGAGAATGGACTTGAATCTGTGATTTTCCTGTCTAAGTCTCCCAAGTACCAGGATTATAGACATGCACCAGTATGTCTGGCTGGAATAAAATTTTAGAAGGGCATGAATTACAAATTGAGATTGGGGCCGGGGTATGGCTCAGTGGTAGACTGTTTATTTAACATATGCAAGACTCTGTCCTTAATCCTCAGCACCCAACCCTCCCAATGGGATTAGAGATAGGCAAGAATATAACATGTACTCATAGAATGGCCCATTTTTGAAGATTAAGGAATCACAAAATTCAGAAAAGAGATTCAAAGTTGGGTGTGATGGCGAATGCCTGAAGTACTTGGGAGGCTAAGACATGAGGATCACAGGTTCAAGGCCAGTCTCAGCAATTTAGTGAGCCTCTGTTTCAAAATAAAAAATAAAGAGCTGGAATTGTACCTCAGTGGGAGAGAGAGAGAGAGAGAGAGAGAGAGAGAGAGAGAGAGAGAGAGAGAGAGAGAGAAGAAGAAGAAGAAGAAGAAGAAGAAGAAGAAGAAGAAGAAGAAGAAGAAGACGGAGGAGGAGGAGGAGGAGGAGGAGGAGGAGGAGGAGGAGGAGGAAGAGGAGAATAGGATACAGAGGAGGAGGAGGGAAAAGAAGAAGAGAGAAGAGTAGAAGAAGAAGAGGAAGGAGGAAGAGGAAGAAGGAGGAGAAGGAGGAGATGGAGGAGGAGGAGGAGGAGGAGGAGGAGGAGGAGGAGGAGGAGGAGAAAAGAGAGTCAAATTAGAGATCTTCCTGTCCTACAACTCAAAGTGCTAAATCCAGTTGACAAGATCCACGACTGCTTGAGGAAATCCAGGGAGAAATAGGCATCTGTATCAGTCCCTGTGTGTGTTTTACACACATTCCCTTGACATTCACCTCTTAACTCCTGAAGCTGTTTGCTGCCAGCACCTTCTACTCTTCCGAGGAGCACTTCTGTTGGAGCACTTTTGACCCACATGCCAGGCAAATCTGGAGTGCTGGAGAATTCACACTTCTGGAAGCAGTTGTAAACCAATGGTGAATAGGGAATTGATGACTGTATCCTTCACCTTCCTTGACCCTTGTGGGGATTATGAAGTGTGTTCCATGTTGGCTCCCAGGGTTCCCCAGCAGCACTGAGCTCCTGTGGCCCACATAAGTGGCTTACTAATACTTGTTATTGTTTTCTTTTCTCTCTCTCCCTCTCACAATCCAGGAATTATGGAAACACCTCCCAAGGAAACTACTTGAACTTGATTCCTCGTTTCACAGCCTGCTTCTGGAGCCATCTAATCTAGGATAATTTCTACTTCCAGACTTTTCTTCCTCTTTCCTTAGTGATGCAGGTATGTGTATGTGTGTATGTTTGTACATGCACATGTGTGTAGTGTTGAGGATGGAATCCAGGTCATCATATATGCTAGGCATGCACTCTGACATTGAGTTACACCCCCATCCTCTTTGATGCTATACCTATAGCCCAATTTTATTTTTTATTTCAAAACAGGGTCTCACTAAGTAGCTGAAGGCCTTGCTTAGTTGCTGAGGCTGTCTGCAAACCTGCAATCTTCCTGTCTCAGCATCCCAAGTATTGGGATTATAAGGGTGGGCCACCACACCTGGCCTTGCCCTTCCTTTTCTTACCACTCATAGCTCCCAGTTGATCCTTTCTCCTCTGTTTCAAAATAAACATTATTCAATAAAGCATTATTCAAATGTGTTATTCCTTGCTGGGGTCCAGCACTAGCAAGAGTCAAGGTTCGTGTGCTGGTGAGAGGAGAGTCAAGGTCATGAGAGAGAAGACACTGACACATGAGACCAGATGGCAGCTCTCGAACTTTATTCTGATGGAAGCTTCTCCAACTTCTCTCTAAATTCTTTCTTACTTCTCCCTTTCAGGATTTGTTACAATCTTTATAGTCATGCAAATAGGAACTTCAAGGACAGAAAAAGTCTTTAACAAACTTCAGGGCAGGGTGCCAGACATTTAAATAATCATAGAAAGTATGCTTTGTCTCATAATAAGGCCAGCTTGAACTTAATCCGATATATTGGCCCAAACTAAGGTCAGTTTGAACTTAATCATTGGCCCAAACTTTATCCTTGGGGAAAAAAAATCTTTGCTGCCTGAGTCTCTCACAAGCCACTGCCCATCAATTTTAGTTATAATGCTTATACATAAAATTCCAATTATACATATTAATCCAAATAATTCTAAAATATTTTTTGAAGAAAAATTATTAGTATGCTAGACATACTTCATGGGGGATTTATGCCCTTATGAGTCCCCTGACCAAGCTTTCTCAAGGTCTGCATGAGATGCTGTAGCAATTCCTCTCGCTCAAAATTCTTTACTGTTACTATACATTCTAAGTGAGAGAAAAAGTTAAAACCCTTCTCATAATCTAGGCTATAGTACTTTCCAGCCTTGGGCTCCCAACACCCTTAAATATAGCAGGTTCTCCTGCCAACCTGTTCTACTCACACTGCTAATCTCTATAGCATAAAAAAGCTTAAGGAAGAGCCGGGTGTGGTGGTACACACCAGAAATCCTAGTACTTGGAAAGCAGAAACAGGAGGATCACAGATTCAAGGTCAGCCTCAGCAACTTAGGAAGATCCTGTTTAAAACTATAAATAGAAAGAGCTGGGGGTGTAGCTCAAAGGTAGAATAGTCCTGAGTTCAATCACTAGTAATATACACACACTTAAGAGAAGATGAGAAAAATCATCTGGCTATTATACTGTTACCTTTTTTCTACTTAAGAGAAGTTCAAAGTACTTTGCACTTATAAATTTACTGGAAATAGATTAGAAACTGTGTTGCTTCCCTAGTTGTTTTATTCCAGAGATAGGACTCTTATCAGTCAAATAAGAACAAAATTCCACATGTCAATGTCCTCCTGTAGTTTCTTATACTAGAATTTAACTTTCATTCCAGGAAAGAATTAAGCCACCAATTTTCCAGTTGTTTTCCTATTGTGTTTAAACCCAGTAACCAGGTACTGATAAACACAGATGCAGACAGAGAGAGGGAGATGGTGTGATATGTTGGACTGGGAATAAAAGACGCCTTGGTACTATCCTGACTCTGCACAAAATAGGTCAGGTGATAGTTAGTGAGTCATTTTGACTTCTCTGAGCCTCAGTTTCTTCATCTATGAAACAAGGAGGTTGCCTATAAGATCCATTTTGGAGCTAACATTGCTGCTAACAAGTTACCATGATTCAAAGGTGTGGTTGCTATAAATGAATAGGTGAATAGATTCAAAGGATCAGAGCTTAATCTAAATCTGCTCATTCATCCTCTGGTGTTAGTTTAGTCAGTCCATCCTCTGGTGTTAGTTTAGTCAGTCCAAGTATCCACTCTATGGTTTAAGTCTCTAACAATGATCAATGAGCGCTACCCATCAATCTGTTTTTGCTGTCCCCAGAAACTCCTGCCCTTCCCCCTCCACCAGTACAGTACCTTCCTGACCTTCGGACTGGATGACTATAACATGCTTAATTTGGTCCTGGCTTCCTCTTGAGAAAAATAAATATTAAATTTAAAATGAAAACCACACATGTAATAATATTGGGATTAATGAGGTGTTGAATTGTATTCTTACTTTGCTATTGTTGGCAAAGATGGTTTTCAGCTGAATTCAAAACTTGAACTGTTTGTAAGACAGAAATTTAGCCCAAAGTTTTGTGTTCTCCATGTGGCTTTTATTCTATTGAGGCAGGATGGTAGGGCCCTCCACATCTGGTAGACAAGGCCAGCAGCTGATATGGTGTGGCCTGGAGGTTTTTGAGAAACCTCCCTACCAGTCTTGATACTCTACCACAAAGGAAAGGAAAGGGGAAAAAAGGAAAGATTATTTCTTCTACTTATTTAAATTGGTGAATGATGCCAGGAAGGTTATTATTGGTCATTACAATTAAATTAAAATCTCATTAGGTTTCAAACTTAACTGGTCTTCAAGCAGAGCTGAAAGGGAATGTGGATGAAACTTCATAGGTACAATTTTTCGTGAATTCCTTCCAATATCTCTGTTGAGAAATGTCATTAGTTCATTACATGTGTGAAGAAACTGTGTCTTAGAAAAGTAAGTGACCCACTGAGGTCACATATTTGGAAAGTCAGAGTTTAAACCAAGGCTTTCTGGCTACAACTCCAGTAGTTGGTACAATCACCACCTATTTATATACTTAGAAACACAAAAATGTTTTCTAAAATGTGTCTTTTCAACTGTCCTTTGTGGTTGGTAGAGAGAAACTTGGAACCACCTTTGTGAAAAGCAATTTGTACTATGTACCAAGACTCTTAAAGAGTTTATACCTTGTTACTGTGCATTTTCACTTTAAGAAATAGTCCTGAAAGCATGAGAGGTGTGGATGATTGCCAGAGATTTATGCCAGATGCTTATTGTAGTAATATACATAATAGAAAAATGCTCCATAATCCCTTTTCAGGGAAATGGCTCAATCACTGTAACCAAGTTCCAGTTAGGCCAGTGCAGAGACTCAAATGTGTTGAGCATTGTCATCCTATCAGTGGATATTTGGGTTAACTGATACACATTGGTGCTGATACAGAAAAAGTGTCTCAAGTCCACAGGTAGAGTTGAGATCTAAGCCAGGTAGATTCAAGAGGGAGGAAGAATGTCAACAGAAGCTGGCTCACAGGCAGGGAGAATTAGTTCTAGAAAAGAAGGGATTTGGTGTGAAACATGATAGAGGAATCAGTGGTAGTTGGCTGGACATGAGAACGCAGAACTACCTCCCTAAGTTCTGTAGACTTTAGGGCCCAGGTGATTTTGCTTTGGGACGTTTTCCTCCAAAAGGATATAATGCAGAAGGAAGCCCAACACAGACCATATCACATATGAATACACTTCCGGGTAATTGAAGTATGTAAGAATTGGGATCATGTGGCCAGACTAAATCTCATAAAATTTGTCCTTCTATAAAGTAGAGGCTGGAGTGAAGCACAGATTCTTTCCAAAAAGAGCACAGAAGGCTGTGACAGATTCAGAGAAACAGAAGCCACCAGAATGCTTTGGCCCAGTCTAATACTTGCCAACACATGAGGTATCCCTTGCTTTTTCCCAGGCATTCAAGAAAGGGGAATGGAATTTCTGATTGAGTGTATGGGGCTGAGAGAAAATGCAAAGCACACAATAATTTTACAGTTATCTCTCAGCAACCACAGATCACAGGCCCAAGGTTTGGAGTTTAAGTCTTATGGTACATTTTACCCATTTTTTGTTGGTACATTTAATCTGGAACAAACTTCCCTCCCAATATACCACTCACAGCTCATCTGCCAGCAGCTTTGGATCTCTTCTTGCTCTGCTGTCCTGAGGGCCACCTTTTCAACAGAATTTGTCTGTCCTTGGCTAGTTTGGGCACTATCCTCTTGGATGGGGTTTTCGTTCCCATCCTGTATTGCCATCTTTCTATCCTCTGGACTCATGCAAAGACATATCTAGTAGCCAAGAAAAAAATACTTAAGAGTTTTAAGTGAAATGCATATAATCTTAAGCACTAATGTAGGATAAAACCCTGCAGTTATAGAATAATTTTCATGACACAATGCACTGAAAATATTGGAAGGAAATATGCTAAAGCTTTAATGTGGATACTGGGGCTATGTATGACCTACATTTTATTTTTATTTAACTTTTTATATTCCATGAGTTGAAAGGTATTATTTTACAGTTGCATACAAGGATTATTTAAAAAAAACTGTCCTCCTTTTCTCTCTCCTAAGGCTAACAAATGAAAAAAGGCAGGCAATGCACACATCTATTAAATTTGGGTTGAAAACAGATGGAATTGGCCTGGATATTGCTAAAAAAAAAAAGCCCATCTGGTTTAACTGCATTGGATGAGAACCAGTCAATTTCTTAATTTAGCATTAGCTTAGGTGGCTGGTACTTTCATGTAGCCTCAAAGAAAGAAATGTACTGTTTCATATCTGGAAAACTGAGATGGTACCATCCTGATACAGGCATCCAAGGGGAATAATTTTGCAAGATGTGGCAAGTTAATGTTTGCAAAGAAAATGCTGTTCTGTTCCTCAGGTGTTCTCAAAAATATCCATTGAGACTAGACAGCCTTCCCTTCCAATTGCAAAAGAACTTCCAGTTCTCATTTATGATCAGTGAACCTTGAGTCCAACATTGATCAGTAAGCCAAATGTGATCATGAGAATTTTTATTAGATTTTTTATGAATTTTAATGTAAGCAAGCACACATTTATAGTTTAAATTTAGAATTCACTCCTTGAAGCTAACCAAACTCTCTTTTCACTAACATGGCAGAATTTATTTGTAACGTGCTTTCTGCTCTTGCTTTTTATTCATGTGTTGTTTTACCTTGTTGCCTTGCACAAAGTTAAAATTATGCCTGTATTTTTTTCACTTCATCTATTATCATGATTATATTTTCAATTATATCCACTTCCTCCTCTCTGCCTAGAAATAAGAGTCACCATACACTATAAGTTCTTGTTGAAACCATGAAATCCAAAGGATTTTAGCTACTCTGATTAGTATCTTCAGGGCTATGGGTACCATTTTCTCTTCTTGAATATTTGCTTCTCTTATTTCCCCCATCCCCAATATGTGTCAGTTGTCATAGTTTGATTACCTGATTTTATTTGGTGGTGGTAATGAAGATTGTACCCAGGGACATTCTACCTCCAATCTACATCCCCATCTTCCTTCCTTTCTTTCTTTCCTCTTTCTTTCTTCTTTTCCTTTTTTTCCTTATTGAAATACAGGGGATGAAATCCAGGGGCATTCTACCTCTGAGCTATACCCCTAGCCCTATTTTTATTGTTTATTTATTTATTTATTTTTTGGTGGTACTGGGGTTCCTGGAAGCCCTTCTACCTCCAGGCTACACCCCCACGGGCTACACTCCCAGACCTATTTTTTAACTTTTTTTTATGTGGGAACAAGGTCTCTTAAGCCAGTGAGGCTGGCTCCGAACCAGCGCAATCCTCCTGTCTCCGCCTCCCAAGCGCGGGGATTACAAGCGTGCACCACCACGCCCGGCGTTTTATTGTTTATTTTGAAACAAGGTCTTACTAAGTTGCAAAGGCCCTCACTAAGTAGCTGAGGCTGTCCTCAAATCCATAATCCTCTTTTCTCAGCCTCCCAAGTATTGGTATTACAAGTGTGTGCCACCATGCCTGGCCTATCTGATTTTAAAAGCAATTAATATAAACTCTCACCAGCTGCTTACAATGGTGAAAATATATGGGAAGTTAAGGACAAATTTAGGCCTCTAATCCTCCAAGAGTAGGAGGGAAGTGGGTGTCCCAAAGCTCTAAGTTCCCCTAACAAAAAAGAGCCACCCCTCTCCTCCAACACTCTTAGGCCCATCATCACACTCTAAAAATTGTCAAGGCTATAGCTGGGTATGGTGGTACACGCTTGTAATCCCAGCATTTGGGAGGCTAAGACAGGAGGATCACGGTTTGGTTCTTGGACAGCCTCAGCTACTACTTAGTGAGGTCCTTTGCAACTCAGTGAGAACCTGTTTCAAAAATAAAAGAATAAAAAATAGGGTTGGGGTATATCTCAGAGGTATAATGCCCTGGGTTCTATCCCCAGTACTGCAAAGAAAATTGTCAGGGCTCATGGCCTCCATCTGTGTATGAACTGAATTGTGTCCAATTCAAATTCACATGTTAACTCCTAACTCCTAATGCACCTCAGAATATTAGAGAAAGGTCTTCAAAAAGATGATTAAGTTAAAATGAGACCATGAGGGTAGACCTTAATTCAATCCCACTAGAAAAAGAAACACCAGCAACACTGAAACACAGAGGACCCACCATGTTAAGAGGCAGTGAGAGGGCAGCCATGTGCAGGGCAAGGAGAGAGGCCTCAGAGGAAACCAGCCCTGCAGGCACCTTCATCTTGGACCTCCAGAACAGTGAAAAAAATACATTGCTGTTGCTTAAGCCACCCAGTCTGTGGCATTTTGCTATGGCATCCCAAGCATAATAACCTATCCTCTATCCCTGTTGGTGCCTGAATCCACATCCTCCCAGGTCACTCCTCTTCGTTCTGAATCTCAAGCCCATGTGCTTCCTGTATACCTCTGAATCTAGATTGGAGCTCAGTAGTGGATAATGAAGTCAGTTTAGTGAATCTTGGCAAGCATATTAACAATAAATGGATCTCTGTGTGATGGTGCATACTTCTAATCCATGGGAGGTTGGGACAGAAGGATCTCAGGTTTGAGGACAGTCTCAGCAACTTATTGAGACCCTGTTTCAAAATAATATAGGGCTGGGGGTGATTCTCAGAGGTAGAATGCCCCTGGATTCATTCTCTAGTACCAAAAAAATGGGGGTGTATAAATCAGTGGTAGAGCCCTTGTGTAACAAATGTGAAGCCCTGGGTTTTTACACTGCAAAACAAATACATAACTAAATAAACCTAAATAGAAGAGAATAAAATACAACATAATGGTACAGAAAGGATAGAATATAAGATTGTACTACATATAATAAATATACATAGTATATTTATACATAGTATATTTCAATTTTGTGAAATCTTTATTTCCATTACATATATATGTATGCTGTGTGTGTGCATGTATGTGTGCACTGGGTCATGCTATAAACTGGACTCCATACTTACTATGGGTCCTGGCAAAAATAAAATGGGAGCTGGGTGTGGTGACATATGTCTGTAATCCCAGAACTTGGGAGGCTGAGACAGGAGGATCTTAGGTTTGAGGCCAGCCTCAGCAACTTAGCAAGACCCTGTTCCAAATAAAATAATTAAAAGGCTGGGAGTATAGTTTGGAGGTAGAGTTCCCTTGGGTTCAATCCCCAGAAACAAAATCAATCAATAAATAAATAAAAGTGGGGGGTGCTAACCTAATTGGACCCCACATTTGGGTTCTCTCTAATTCCCAAAGTACTTTCATTCTGGTTCTAGATCAGAAAGGTCCACTATGCACTTACCTTCCTTTGAATGTTCGAATTATCTGATCAAGTGAAAAGTGAAAACACAGGTCTCATAAACAAAATATAACTGTGGCCTGAATAGATGCAATTAGGTATTCTCAAAGTAGGAAATCTGCTCAATCTTGACAGTCATCTCTTTATGCAGAGGAATGCTGTATTCATTTTCCAAGGAAAAGACAAAATTTAAAACTATGTCTGAAAGGCTGGAAATATGTCATAGAAAATTATGTCTAAAATTAAAGTGTAGACTTCCGGGAAGATGGCAACCGAGGGAAGCAGCACATACCAGTCCTGCTGATACCTGATCTCCATTGCCTTAAAAACAGCATTCTACAAGGCCAGAAAATACTATCAGTAGAGAAATAAAATGATAGGTACAAGCCAACAGGGAAAAAATGTTAGAAGACCGATCAGAGAGAAGAAAATAAGCCTGCCCACCTTGTACCCATGGGCACCACAGCGGCACAATCTTGCCTCACTGCACCCAACTCCAAAGAGAAACAGGAAAACAACCAAGGACCTGAAGTGAGCAGCTGCACATCATCAGAGTTGTAAGCCATCAGTTCTTCTTGAGAAAATGCCAGCTACAACTTCCAGCAGTGACATCCAAGCTCACCACACCTTCCAGAGATCCCGATTGGCGCTTAACACCAGAAAAGAAATCTGCCCACCTTGCGGCTGCGGGCAGTAAGTGGCGCCATCTTGCCTCACTGCACCTGACTCCAGGGATGATCAGAAAAACAACCAATAACCTGAAGTAAGCAGCTGCAGATCATCAGAATGATAAGTCATCAGTTCCTCCTGTGCAAACACCAGCTACAACTTCCAGCAGTGGCGGCTGAATCATCACGCAGTCCAGAGATCCAGACCAGTGTGCAGCAACACCATGAGTGAAGCCCTCTGTCCACATAGGAGACTGCCCAGTGGGGTGTCCCCAGGGACACCCACAGCCTCAATAAACTCCCTGGGTCTGAGACTTTGCAATTCAACCCAACGAAGGAGGGGTAGTGTCTACAAGTTGCAGCAGTGGCGGCTGAGCTTACCAGGTCCTCCAGAGATCCAGAGAGGTGCTCAACAACCGTAAGTGAAGCCACAGTCCCCGCAGGAGAACGCCCAGCGTGGCCCCACTCCCAGGTACTCCTGCTGCCATGATAAACTCCCTGGGTCTGAGGCATGGCAGTTCAACCCAGAGAAAGTAGTCTGCTATTGTACATAACCAAGGCTCAGACAGACTCAGGCTCTGCATCAGTGGAAAGTGTAGGGGGAGACCTACACTTAACACAAGATCCAACTAGTAGGATCTCTGGAATCACCACAGACCACACAATCATGGTGAAGTGGGGCAAATTAGACCAACCCAGCCCTAGCTAATTAGTTAGACCCTGTTTCAAAATTTAAAAAAAAATTGAAAAGACTGGGGTGTAGCTCAGTGGTACAGTGCTCTTGAGCTCAATCTCCAGTAAAACACACACAAACAAACACAGACACACACACACACTCCTATCCCTTAGTCTCACTATCTACATGGCAAGTGCTTCATAGCTACATGTTCTGTGCTATGAATCATTTCTGCCATCAATGTTCTACATGAAAATACTGTTGTAGTTTTGGTGAATGAAATGTTAGAAGGAAGGTTTTAGTATAGCTGTGGCTTGTGAAAGCACTGGAGAGCAGATTATTTTGGAGAAAATTGGTTTTAACAGGTTTGCATTTGGGCTGTAGATGAATCTTTACTTATTTCAAGAGAAGAAAGTAGAAATTGGAAATGCATAAGAAAGGAGCCCACTCACAATATATATATGTAACAACTCACAAGAACAAATACAATCATTTTTATTAAAAGGTTGCTGTTGCAATGCACCCTGCTAAGTGCATTACAGTTATCTGTGATTACAACCCTAGAAAGTAATAATTAACCATTTTTACAAAATTGTGGGTCGAGGTTAAGTAACTTCTTGTTCAGGAACTGACAAGGAAGTAGCAGAACCATTTTGAGGCCAGTTTCCAAGCCTCATTCTCTTTCAGTTATGCCAGAAGTTCTCCTCCAGAAATTGGGAAGGTGGAAGGGTTGAAGGAGTGCTTTCAGCATCATCTGGACTAGAGGGAAAAGCAGCAATACTCCCTATTCCTAGCAGCCCTTTCCTAACACTTTTCATTCGCCTCTTTCCTACCACACCCTCTCTAGCTGCTCCCAGTGGAGTACCATGGGGTTGAAGCCAAAGTGGAATCCCCCAAAGGCTGTCCTAGAAACCCAGAACTAGAGTCTCTGAGTGTGATATAAAGCCAGGGAATATGAAATTACCAAAAGTTCTCCAAGTGGTTCTCATATGCATGCTTCAGTTGAAAAAGTTTCACTATATTGTAAAAACTGGGTCGCACATTTGGAAGCCAATTAAATATTTGAATAAATGAAAATAATTGTTATGAATATGGTTACTCAATTGAATATAAAACCCAAAACCAAATCTTAAAAATATGTTTATCCAGGAGTGGTGGCCCCTAATTGTATCCCAGCACTTGGGAGGCTGAGACAATAATATCATGGGTTCAACATTAGTAGTACACAGTAATTTAGTGAGATCCTGTTTCGAAATTAAAAATAAAATAAGACTGCAGGTGTAGCTCAGAAAACGCCTCTGAGTTTGATCCCCAGTACAACAATAACAATAATAATCATTACTTTACCACATTAATGTCTCAGTTTTATGACCACACATTTCATTGGTAAAGATAGTACTTTGTGGAAAATAAAAACCTACTTAACTGGCTGAGTGTGGTGGCACACACGTGTAATCCCAGCACTTGGGAGGCTAATACAGGAGGATCTTGCAGGTTCAAAGCCAACCTCAGCTACTTAGTGAGGCTCTCTGCAACTTAGTGAGACCTTGTTTCCAAATAAAATACAAAAATGGGCCTGGGAGTATAGCCCGGAGGTAGAAAGCCCCTGGGTTCCATCTCCAGTACCACAAAAAAAACCCAAACCCTACTTAACTGTTAGATTATACAAAAAATTATACATTAACTTTTCATTTTAAAAACTCAAGAACTATATATTTAGGGCTACATTAAACTAATAGGTAACTACATCTTAATAAAAATAAATAAAATAAAAATTCTAAGAAAAAGATAATTACTACCAGAATTAGGAACCACCTTCCATATTACCACTGAAGAAAACAATAACAAAAAAACTAATAATGAAACAAGAAAATGTAAAAAAGAGCAAGTAAATCTAAAAGTACCAAGATGCCAGATATAGTGCATATGCATCCATTCATATGCTGATAATAAATGTCTTATACTTAGTAATGAAAAGTAGAAATGAGCTAAAAACAAATATGATTATATGCTGCTTATAAAAGATGACCCAAAACAAAATGGCACTGAAAGACTATAATTAAAATGGTGAATAAAGGCATATCAACCAAATGTGGATAAAAGAAAGGACCTATGACAGTATTACTGAAACAGAGGACTGGAGATGAAAACGTTATCAAAATGATTATTTATCTAACACTGAGGTCAAGAAGGACTTCACAGACTTCAAATGAAAAGTTTCTTAAAGGTCTTTTCACAGGAAAAAGTTTACTAGACTGAATGACCTAAATTTTTAAATATATTCTGTCGGGCGTGGTGGCGCACGCTTGTAATCCCCGCGCTTGGGAGGCAGAGACAGAAGGATTGTGCAGGTTCGAAGCCAGCCGTGCTGGCTTAAAGAGACCCTGTTTCCAAATAAAAAAGCATAAAATAGGTCTGGGAGTGTAGCCCAGAGGTAGAAGGGTTTCCAGGAACCCCAGTACTACCAATATATATATATATTTTTTTCCCTGTAGCTAAATGCAACATAATCAGATTGAAAGGCAAACTCAAAAAAAGCTTTCAACAAATGTTATACAAGATTAATATCTTTAATATTTGAAGAGTTTATATAAATCATCAAGAAACATACTAATGCAAAGATAGACCATTCAGAAAGAAGGAAATTGAATCAATGGAAATCAGAGAAATTAGATGAGCCATGAGATAACTACTCTCATGTTATACACATGTGTGTGGGGGATACTGGGGACTAAACCAAGGGACATCCTATCACTTAGATATTCCCCTAGCCCTTTTTATTTTGATACAGGGTCTCACCAAGTTTCCCAAGATAGCCTTGAACTTGTGATCTTCCTGTCTCAGCCTCCACCTCATAGTAATCATTTTTAAAGTCCCATTAAGAACACTGGTGCAAGCTAAGCGTGGTGACACACACTTGTAATCCCAGCATTCACGAGGCTGAGACCAGAAGATTGCGGTCCGCAGACAGTCTCAACTACTTAGCGAGGCCCTTCACAGCTCAGTGAGACCCTGCTTCAAAAAATAAAAAGACAACTGGGCATGGTGGTGCACACTTGTAATCCCAGCATTTAGGAGGCTGAGACAGGAGGGTGGTGGTTCGTGAACAGACTCAGCTACTTAATGAGGCCCTTTGCAACTCTATGAGACTGTTTCAAAATAAAAAATAAAAAATAGAGCTGGGGGTATAGCTTGGAGGTAGAATGTCCCTGGGTTCCATCTCCAGTACCGCTAAATAAATAAATAAATAAATAAATAAATAAATAAATAAATAAACAAAATACAGGGCTGGGAGTGTAGCTTAGAGGTAGAATGTCCCTGGTTTCCATACCCAGTACCTCAAGAAAAAAAGAAAAAGAACACTGGTGCAAATATAAATTGGCATCTTCTTATTTGGAGATGTTTCTGGCAGCAGCTCTCCAAACCTTTTAAAATGCTCATTCCTTTGAAACAGTTACTCTACTTCTGGGAATTAAGCCTACAGACAGAATCAAAAACAATCAGACCAAGATTTATGAACATAGATGTCCAGAATAATAGTCTTTATGATAGAATTTTGAGAGAGCTGAAATATGAAATTATGGTGGAAATTTTTAGAAAAGTGTGATATGTCTGTAAGACCAAATATTACTAATCATTAAAATTATACTTAAGAAGTTATTAAAATAAATGATGTTAAGTTTAATATTAAGTAAAAAAAAGATGAACATTTCTGCCAAATTCTGCAAACTGGACGCCAAACTGCATACACAGAATCTAAATGTTTTCATTTGTTAATGAGATTATCAAGGTTTTCTTTACTCTTCTGAATGTTTTCTATCCGGTGTTTCTCTTAATTTTTTTCATTAAACACAGGTTACTTTTATAATCAGAAAAAATGATTTCAGAAGAAACAGTCACTCTCACTTATCTTTAAATCTTTAGTTACAGCCCCCTTTTTCTAAAATCAGGATTATTAGCTACAGAACCTACTTTTTGGGAGACAAAAAGAATGTTTAGGAGACCCTGGGAAGCACCGAAGTGCTACAATGAAAGACCATCTTATTCAGGGTTCGATGATCAGGAAGAAGGTCTCCATGGTCACACATAGGTCACCTGCCTGAATTAGGGTGAGAGAACTGGTCTGTCAATGCCCACCAGAAGAGACAGATTACCTCCCTCCAAGACACGACATGGTGAAAGAGAAGTGAGTCTCCACAAAACTAAACTACTGCAGTGCTGCTTCTTAAAGGAGATTCAATCCCATTAAACTGAACCATGATGTCTCCATTGTGCATCTCTTCTGCAAATAACTTTGCTTCTGATGTCTTCTCTATCATTCTTCCCCTATTCATTTTTTGTATTTCTGAAATGCAGATCCCTTCACTCTACTCTGTTTCAACTTTCTTTTTTTTTGGGGGGGGGTGGTACTGGGGATGGAACCCTTCTACCTCTGGGCTATACTCCCAGACCTATTTTTAATTTTTTTTATTTGGAAACAGGGTCTCTTAAGCCAGCGTGGCTGGCTTCGAACCAGTGTGATCCTCCTGTCTCTGCCTCCCAAGCGCAGGGATTACAAGCGTGCGCCACCACGCCCAGCTCTGTTTTAACTTTCTAGCTCAGGACACCAGTGGAACTGACTGTCAGATCTGGAGGATGTTTTGCAGGCCTTATCTTTCTAGATATTGTACTTTGAGTTCTGCTAAAAGCAAAACTGGGGAAAAGAACTGACTATAAGAAGTTCAGTGTTTTTCTAAGAAACACTGATGGGGAAGTGAAGAATGAGATGGTAAGGGAAGTCAACAGCACTGTGTGTCATCAAGCAAGTTATGTAACACCATGGGCAAGAGCAGCTTAATACTGCTGGGGAATTCTGGGAAAGAGTGTAGACTATGTATCTTTTGGAGTTACACCACCCAAGGGCCACGGGAGTTAGAGTACTTTACACCAACTTTTGTCAATCATTGGTTGGGTGGTTCTGGGGGATTCCCTGGCGCTTCTAACCAGTAATGCCCAAAGACAGAGCAGGCTCTGGAAGCCAGAAAAAGTCCAGAATCAAAGAGATGCAGCTTCCAGCTGTTGGAAGTCTGGACATATGCCTTGTAAGGGCTGAAAGAATATGAATTGTGGCTGGGCGTGGTGGCACACACTTGTAATCCCAGCATTTGGGAGACTGAGACCAGAGGATTGTGTTTCGTGGACAGCCTCAGCTACTTAGTGAGACCTCCGTAACTCAGCGAGACCTGGTTTCAGAATAAAGAATAAAAAATAGGGAAGGGGGTGTAGCTCGGAGGTCGAATGTCCCTGGGTTCCATCCCCAGACCCGCAAAAAAAAAAAAAAAGACTATGGATTGGACACTGATGATACTTGCTTTATAGACATTTTTTTAGTACTGAGGATTGGACCCAGGGGTGCTCTACTGCTAAGCTATACCTCCAGCCATATTTTTAATTTTTCTTTTGTTTGGAAATAGAGTCTCATTAGATTGCCAAGTGTCTCACTAAGTTTCTAAGGCAGTGTTTGAATCTACAGTCCTACTGTCTCAGCCTCCCGAATACTGGGATTAGAGGAGTGTGCCACCACCATGGCTGTTTTCTAGACATGTCTATGTATCTTTTCACATTGCTGATGACTTCCTGAAACTTCATTCCTTTGGATGTTGGCACTTGCCACCCTACTTATTTTAAGGCCTCTTCTCTTGCTTCTTCTTTGTAGTCTTCTTGTTAGGCTCCTTGCTTGTTTTTTTATATTTAGATATTGTTAATCAGCCAATTGTTCTCTTTTCATCCCACACACTTTCCTTGGCAACTTCAATCACATCCCTGGCACCAAAGCCCATTTACAGACTGACAGATACAGATTGGTATTTCTTGTCCTGCTTTCTTTTATGGAATACAGACACAACAGGCTAATGGATGTCTCCACTTGGGTCTCCCAACAGGTTTAAAACTTACCTCTCAGAATCTTACCCTCTATCTAAATCTCTCTACCTGCTAAGAGCTCATTCTCAAAATGGCAGCACAATTATCCATCCAAGTTTGCAAAGCAGAGTCCTAGAATTATCCTCCTTCCCTCTTTATTCGCTTCAGTCCTGATGTCTAGTCGGTCCCCAAATCAACAATCTTAATGCCTCCTCTTCTCTTTTCTACCCTCTCTATCTTTAGGGAAGATGCTTTCAAATTCAGATTGAATCCAGGGGCACTCTACCTCTGAGATAGATCCCCAGCTCTATTTTATTGTGTAGCAGGGTCTCACTAAGTTGCTGACGGTCTCACTAAGTCACTGAGACTGGCCTTGAACCTGCTATCCTCATGTATCAGCCTCCCAAGCAAGCACTGGGATTACAGGTATACACCACCAGATCTGGCAAGGGAAGATTACTTTTTTATCCACTATAACCAATAAGGGTAAGGAACAGAAGGAACTCCTGACTTTGTCCCTAACTTTCTTTTTGTTACTTTTTGATTTATTCTACTTCCCTGACTTTTATTGACTCTATTCCTGCTCCTTTGATTTGGAAAGACCTCAGACCCTCTGGCTCACTTCCAAGTGTGTGCTATAGCTTTAGAGTTGTCTTTTTCTTGAAATCTGCTCTCTTTGGGTAGGATTCAAAATCAGTTAGGGTCTAGTTCATCTGTGAGTTATGGAAATCCAGAATAACTGGGGCTTAAATAAGACAAAAATAAATTCATTTTTTTTCTTTTGGTGCCAGGGATTGAACCCAGGGGCATTCTACCTCTGAGCTACACTCCCCCCCGCAGCCCTTTTTATTTTGAAACGGGGTCTTGCAAAGTGGCTGAAGCTGGCCTCAAACCCACCATCCTCCTGTCTCAGCCTCCCAAGTACCAGATTTCAGGCATGAGCCATTGTGCCTGGCTTATTTAGTTCTTATTTCTTACAATAATTTTTCAAAGGGAATCAGTCCAGGGCTGGGTTCCACTCATAATGTCTGAGTTTCTGCTTCTGAGGGAATCCAAAATAAGACATTAGGGCAAACGTTCACTGGGGACATTTGATTCAAAATAAGAGTTTCCCTGAACATGGTTCTTTAACAACTTGACTCAATTTCAAGTAGACATAAATCTGTGGAGGACAGAATCACTCAGAAGGTTTTCAAGAGAATACTTCTCCTCCTCCATGCAGAATTATCACGGAATGCTGCTATGCAGCAGTTAGCAGCTGGGCTCTGAGGGGCATGAGAGAATGTTTTGTTAGAGGACTTCTTTTCTTCTGCAGTTCCCTGGGACAAATCTGCTCTCAGTTCCTCCTGCCACCTCCACCATCAGTATCCCAGCTTCTCAGCATCTTTCTTCCCCTCTTTCCTTCAGATCTACTCACTTAGGATCCCAACAACAAGCTCTCAGGCTTTTCCTGGATCTTAGCCCTCAGGTTGGCCAAGATACCAACCTTACCTAACAATGAAGGGAGATGTCACTGAGCAGTCAGGGTCCTAAGAGCTAATAACTGAAGCTTCAGAGGTGTTAACAGTTGATAATGTATTTTCTGACTTAATCCATCCCATGGGATATTTGCATTCCAATTGAGAACAATCTTGAACCAGTGTTTTTTCACCATGGGCCCCTCAGAGAAGCGATAATTAGCTGAACACCCTAGGGCTGCTCATGGCTGGAGGCCACAAGTGTGGGATTCTGGCTACCCCAGCCCCACCCTCTGCCTTAGCCCCACTGGCAGGCCACAGGGCTATAGGGGCTTTATCTCAGTCACACCTGTGATTCACTCCAGCTCAGTGATAAGGAAGCCACCCATACCAATGAGAGAGAGATGGTGCCAGTGTGCCGCCCAGAAGTCCAAAGCAAGATTGCAAATCAATGCCTTAAAACAGAAAGATAGGATTTTAAGACTTTGTATTGGGGTAGCCAGGCATGGTGGCACATGCTTGTAATCCCAGCATTCAAGAGGCTGACAAAGAAGGATCGTAGTTTGCAGCCAGCCTCATCTACTTAGTGAAGCCCTTTGCAACTCAGTGAGACCCTGTTTCAAAATAAAGAATAAAAATATCGGGCTGGGGGTGTCACTCAGAGGTAGAATGCCCCTGGGTTTCATCCCCAGTACTGAAAAAAAAAAACTTTGTATTGGGGACATTTCTTTTTTTATTTATTTCTTTTTTTTTTTGTGGTACTGGGGTTCCTGGAAGCCCTTCTACCTCCGGGCTACACTCCCAGACCTATTTTTACATTTTTATTTGGAAACAGGGTCTCCTAAGCCAGCACATGAGGCTGGCTTCGAACCTGCGCGATCCTCCTGTCTCTGCCTCCCAAGCGCGGGGATTACAAGAGTGTGCCACCATGCCCAGCCATATTGGGGACATTTCTAAAATTACTTTAAAGTAGAGAATGTAAATAACTGCTTCATACTCATCACCCAGATTCAATGACCACCACTACTATATGGCCATTCCTGATTTATCAAGTACTTCAGCACACTCATTTTTTTTATTCTTTGATTAGTACATTGTAACTACACATCATGCTGAGATTCAAAGTGATATATTCATACATGCACACATCATTTGGCACTCATACATACCTTTTTGTTTAATGCTCTAAAGCAAATCTCAGGTCATTTCACTTCAATAAGCATCTCAGAAGATAGAGCAGTATGCAGTGCTGCACAACTGTAATCCTAGTACTTAGGAGCCTGAGACAGGAGGATCACATGTTCAACGTCAGTCTCAGCAACTTAGAGAGGACCTGTTTCAAAATAAAAAAATAGGGCTGGGGGCACAGCTTGGGGGTAGAAGACCCTAGATTCAATCTTCAGTATTATAAAAAAAGGAGGAAGAGGAGGAGACAGAGAGAGGAAAGGAGGAAGGAGAGGAAGAAAACTGTTTTATAATATAACCACAATATTTATTTTCACAATCAACAAAATCAGTAATCATTAATATCATATATTCCTCATTCCATATTCAAATTTATAGGAAAATGAGAAAAGAGAAGAGTGCTCTTTGAATGGGGTGGGGGCTCTTTAACACATCAGAGCAGACAGAGCTATAGGAACAAATTAGGAAATGGGCATTGTACTCAGACCCTCTCAAAACACCTAATTGACCCAGATTAAGATGGGGTCTTGCTGAGCCCCAAAGGCAAACTATCTCCTTATACTTTATCAGTCCAATGACAGAAATGAAGTGTCTTCATTCCAGCTTCACCCTGTGCTTCTAATCACAGGATTGGAAAGGTACTGAAGGGCTATTTCTGTCCACCTCAAAGGGCTCACATTGGTTTCCCTGTGAAACAATGAGAATAAAAGACTCCCTGTACATTCTGAAGGGGAACATTACTACAGTGTCCGCTTGTCATTCTTCATATCAAAGGCTCAGGAAAAACAATGAGGAGGATTTGTACATGAGCCAGGAATTGTCCATTAACTTTCTAAATGATCTGGTCACAGTCTGCTGGATTTGGAAGACCTGCCAACGATGAAACAGCTTTTCCTGCTCAACTGGAACCAAGGGAAATTGGTTTGGGACAGAAAGTGACAAGTCAGAGAAAGATAAAAATCACCACAACTCCCACCAGCTTGCTTAGAAAATACTTTGCTTTCATCTTATCTAGTAGAGCCTCTCCTCTCTTAAAAATGAGAGCTTTCTGGTTCTGGCTAGCATCTCTGCACTTTGACAATACTTGGGCACTGTTCTCAGGACTTGATAATGTCTCATCTCATTTACTCCTCAGAACTCTATGAAGTAGGTGTGATTATTATTCTCACTGTTACAAAGGAGGAAAGTGAAATTCAGAGAAATTAAGGCATAAATTTGTCCAAGATGACAAAGCTAGTAATTGGAAGAGTCAGTGCTTAATCCTGGGATGTCTAGCTCCAGCCTGCCCTTATAACCACTATATTATACTACCTTGGGTTGAAACACTGTGATTTTTATATACATAGTCTTGTCTTCTATCCTTGCCTCCATTGTTTATCTCTGTCTGGACACCTTTTCTACTGTGCTAGTTGATATCTGTAGACTAGGATGTCTTTCTAAATAAAGCCAAAAGTTCCTTGAAAGTAAGGATTGTCGTATGCCAACTGTGTTTAGCAACCACAGATGGTCATTAGATATATATCCAGTATCATAGGACCTACTCCTAGTGAGGCTCTAGTGCAAAAACGAAAAGGGCTCAAAAAATCAAAAATAAAACCCAGTTCAGCCATTGAGATAAATACTTTAAGGCAATATTTTTAAAAAATAATCAAAATCAGGATCAGTAACAGTGTCATGCTGATCCATATAAGAAGCTGAGCCAAAGGAGAAAAGCATTTGTTGAGATTCTGTCTGTATTAAAAAAGGTCAATATTTTGATCATCATGCAGTTTTTGCATTAATTTGATTTTTGGAGGGGTACTGGGGATTGAACACAGATACTTTATCTCTGAGCTGCACTCCTAGTCCTATTTTATTTTTTTTAATTTTTGAAACAGGGTCTCACTAAGTTGCTTTTTAAAAATATAGCATTGAAATGTTTTTTTTCTTACTGACTGAGTTTTGTGGCACTCCCTTTCATCTTGCTCCCAAGGTAAGCTCCTTGCTTGCCTTGCTCTAGTTCAGGCCCTGTGGGCAATTGAATAAGTGCATTCATGCACCAACACTCTTATTTTACAGATGAGAAACATGAGACAAAGGTTCAAAGAAGTTAAAGCCTAGTTCAAGGCCACATAAGTCATCGGTATGGATGACTAATTTAGATATTGAAACATAGACTTCATACTCTCCCATTCCTTAAATTGATCTTTTTGCTGTCTATTATTTTTGTTCTGTTATTTGTGCAATGTAACTATAGATCACAGTGAAATTCGAGGTGATATGAACATACATGCACACATCACTGTGTTTTAAATTTATTATCTTAAAAATAGAACCTTGGGTTTAGCTAAGAAGCATAAATTTCATCAATAAATGAAGTAGATAGGCCAAAAACTGGGAGCCAGTGGTTTCAAAGGTAACTCTAACCAATTCATTATCAGCCTCTTTCTTATGATAATAATTGAAGAATGTGACTTTTCTGCCACCATTTTAAAATAATTTATGATAACTAATTTATTCTACAGACACTTATTTTAGTACCTACCATGGAGTTTCCTCCCTTTTTATCTTTTAATAGAACTGCTAATGGGCCATAAAATGGCCCTTAAGATGTCAGTAATCAACTGACATGTTAGATTAGTCACAGGATAAGCCATCATTAAATGAAACGACCATGTGTTTTGTTTAAAGGGGGGGGGAGCATAATTGCCATTCCCAATGAATAGTGGAAAAGACAAGTAAAGTAATGCAATTAAATCAACAAACTTCAAAATTGTTAAAGACATCATTTTTAGGAAATTCTTTTTGTTTGTCTGACTCATCTGAAACTAGTTCTGTTATTTCACGTAGCTTAGTAATGAGGTTAGAGTCATTTACCAACACTGCAAATTCCCTCAAAGAGCATGTCCTGCTAACAATGCAAAATTCACTAAGCTCACATTCATTGAGTGCCCCTGTGCTGTGATCTGAATGCTGTGGCCCCCAAATTCAGATGTCAAAGTTCCGATCCTCGATGTATGCTATTAGGAAGTAGGGTATTTGGAAAGTGACAGGCTCTGCCTTCCTGACTGGGATTAATGCCTTTTATAAAAGAGATCACAGGTAGGCCCTCACACTTTTCACCATATACACACATGCGTGTGCTCACAGACACACACACACACACACACACACACACGCACACACACGCACACACGCACACACACGAGGGCACAAAGAGAAGGTGCATTTATGAACCAGGGAGCAGTCCTCTCTAGGCATGGAATCTGCAGGCAACAGGATCTTGGCTTTTCCAGCCTCTAGAATTGTGAAAAATAAATTCCTATTCCTCAGAAGTCACCCAGTCTGGTTTTGTCATTATAGAAGCCTGGAAAGACTAAGATAACCAGGTGTAAATTAGATCATGGGGATCCAGAGATGCAGAATTAGGGCCCTACTTTCAAGTCAGGTGGGAGAAGGTGAACAGTAACAAGATGTAATTTATTCAGGAATCTGTCAGGAGGGATCAGGGAAGGCTGTTCAAAGAGTCCAGGGGCATGCCAGTTTGGACTTGGAGCACTTGAAATGTTGCAGCAGAAAGCCCTTTCCTGCTTGAGATATGAATCACTCATAAACTATGACAAGGAAGTTCACAGAGACCAAAATATTTATTATCTTTATCCCTGTTGCAGCTGATATTGGGATTTGTGGCTTACACCTGCCAACAAGCAGGTTTCCCAGGTCTGATTCCTCAAATTAGACTTACCTACCCATTCACAGTCCCTAGACCAGGGCAGACTTTGAGCCTGACTCTGGAATGGTGGCATGCACCCTGAGGGAAGCTTGCACCCCAAAGGGACAGACTAGTCAGAGCATGTTCCTCTACTATCTGTGCAGTGTGAGAAATGTGATATAAATATGTAGATAAGTGAACTTTAATTCCTGGAGGTGGTTAGTTAATGTTTGAAACACCTATTCAGAAACACTCATTTCAGACCAGTTTAAGCACTTCATATACTGGGATATAAATCTACACCTAGATAATTTGTTAATAAAAATATTAGAAGTAGTTTTTTATTGATTAAATAAATGACTTGTTACACACACACACACACACACACACATACACACACACACACACACAATGTGTGTGTTCCTCAGTATCCAGAAGGGGTTGGTTTTCAAGATCCTCTGCAGATGCCCAAACCTGCAGATACTCAAGTCCCTTACATAAAATAGAATTTGCATAGGACCTACACACATCCTTCCTATGCTTCAAGTCATCTCTCTATTATTTATATTACACAATTATTTCAGCAACATTCTCACCACTGTTATCTAAACACCTGGTGTGCAACGCTTAAAGGAAGAAAGGCTATTTACTTATGAGTCTTGAGATTTCAGTCCATATATAGTTAATTTACGTCCGCTGCCCAGTAGGAGCTGGAATTATAGGTTCTCAGGGCATGATGACAGGAAGCAGAAAAAGTAAGGGAATATATATAATCCCCAATACCACCCCTCAGAGGATCCTCCCCAACAACCAAATCCCACCTCCAACATGAGGTCTGGGGGACTCTCTAAATCCAAACTAAAACATGTATGTAATGTAAATGCTATATAAATAGTTGTTAGCCTATAAGTCTAGGAAATAACAAGGGAAAAAGTCTATACATGTTCAGTAAATACTCAAGTTTTTTTAGATATTTTTGAGCCACTGTTGGTTGAATCTATGGGTGTAGAACCCATGGATTCAGAAGGATGCCTGAATATGGTAGGCTAGAAGGACATGAAAGGAAAATGAGTAGTATAGAATGAGAGTTTCTCACTAAGAGTGGACAAGTTGCTTTCCCAAGCAATAGAAAGAGCCTATATGAAATCACTTTGAAGAGCTACAATAAATGTGTGCATGTATGTTCCTCTTGAAGAGGTAGAAGGAAATAGGCAGATAGGGAAGAGGCCTCCGTAGAGAAAAACCTAATTTCCTGAGGGGCCAAGGTTCAGAGATAAGGACCAAAGCTTCACAAAGCCATAGGTTTACTAATCAACAAACCCAGAAGCCACCACCAGAGCAAGTCTGGCACTCCTGAAAGGAGACTCTTCAAAGGACTTACAAATACCCTATACAAATTCTGAGAGCTGCTTCCCAGAATTCCCAGGATCCCAAACTCACCCTAACCTAAAAGAGGACACGTAGACATCTGGCAAAGGCCCTAGCCAGCCACCAAATGGGGTTTTTCCCTCTCGGGACCCCCTCCCCTTTGGGGAGGAGCTTTTCTCTCACACGCGCAGGTCGTGTTAGCCCTGAGAGAAGGCGGAGTGCAATTGAGGGCACATGGCTCGGGCTGCTCTCGGGTAGTGACCTGAAGTCCTCTGCTGGACATCAAGGTTGACCAGGGCCCCTAAGGGTGACCTGCACCTCTTTTCTGGCAGATCGTGTGGACCCTGGGAGAAAGTAGTTTGCAACTGACGGCACTTGACTCGGGCAACACTCGGGTAGTGACCTAAAGGCAGCTACTGGACACCAGAGACCCGACAGCCCTATAGGTGTTCTGCCACTTTCCCTATTCCTTTCTGGCAGACCGTGTGGATGCTGGGAGAAAGCAGCTTGCAACTGAAGGCAATTCGGCTTGGGCTACTCTCAAGTATTGGCCTGAAGGCAGCTGCTGGACCCCAGAGTTCCGACTGCCCCTTTGGGGTGTTCAACCATCTTTTCTTACTCCCTGCTGCTTCCAAAAAACCATTTACTCCCCTTCCTGTGGTCTGCAGGTGTCATTCTTCACTTACAGCAGACAAGAACCCGGTAAGGAAACACCAAGTTTCTTCTCAAGAAACTCCGTTTCATCTTTGATGAAACTCTGGGTTTCTTCTCAAGAAACCCCCGCTTCATCTTGGGGGCTCAGAAGAAACCCCATTTCACTATCACTCTGTACCTCAGTATGATGTGTAATTACAATGCATCAAATAAATTATATAAAAATATAAAATTAAGAACTACTTTGTTGGAATTGTGAAGCAGAGCCAGTGAAGAAGGTGGATAGTGAGACTAGAGGCAGGAGCCTCAATAAAGGAAGGAAATGCCAAAGAGAAATGAAGTGGCCTCAGTGGAGTAGAAGAAAGATAGTGAAGGAAGAAAAAATCAAATGATATTTTAAAAGAAAATCGGAAAAATCTAGTGACTGGGTAGATATACAGAATAGGATAATGATAGCATCATCTCCATTTTCAAGCACACAAATGGACACACGACATAGAGAAGTATTAAATCTAAAAATATTTTTTGAGTCACATACATAAATGGCAAATTTATATGACTAACCGTAAGTGGTAGATTATAGTTCCAAAGATGACTGTTTCGAACACATACCTCCAAGTTTAAAATCCTTCTCCCTGTGCTAGGAACCAGGAGCAACTTGATATATGTTTCTCATGTTCAGTAGATGATTAACCTCTGCTCAGACAGTGACTGACATGTGGTAGTATCTCAATAAATACCTGCTGAATAAATAAGGCAATAAATCTGGAAGAAGCCAAATGCCCTGTGTATTGTTTATCCATTTCTATGTAGCAAATTGCCCCTAAGCTGAGCATCTTAAAACAATGAACATTTATTATCTTGCAGTGTATGTGGGCAGAGAATCTGGGACCAATTTGGCTGAGTGGTTCTAGCTCAGGGAGTTTTGCAAAGCTATCATCAAGGCATCAGTGGGAACTAGATAAGCCTAGAGGATCTTCATCCAAGTTCATTCAGTCAGCTGTTGGCAAGAGGCCTGGGTTACTTGCATGTGGGCCTCTCCCCATGAGGTTGATCACATATGGCAAGTGACTTGCAGATGGTTATGACGATGATTATAGTGATGGATGTTTATGTGTGTGCATGTGTGTGTGAGTGTGTGTGTGTGTATGTGTGTAAGAGAGAGAGAAATTGCCCCATGACCCTTTTATGACCAAGTTTCATGACACAACATCACTTCTATATGTTACAAGCAAATCATTACTAAATCTAGCCATCACTCCAGGGGGTAGGATGACCCAATAGTGGGAATTAGAGACAATTGAGGACCATCCTGGAGGCTACCTATTGCACTTTGTGAATTGTTAACTGACTAGGCAAATAGCAGTCTCACAGTACTCAAATGTGTTCTTTGTTGTGAAAATGGTTATCAATGATTTGTCAGCTTTTCTCTCATAGTTTTGCAAACATGGTAACACTATCATCTCTTTTCTCTTCAAATGCAAAAGACACTGCAGCTGGTAAATAAACAGCAATAACAACTACCTTTGTACCTTAGAGTCCGGGTAGGTTCGGATGAATTACCTGTGATGGTCTTTGTGTGCTTTGAAGCACAGCATTATTCCTTGACTAGAATTGAAATTAGCTTTGTTTTTCTAAACTTGAGCTCCACCAACCCATCAAAACAAGATACCAATTTGATCTCAAGAACAATGGACCCTGATAGTCCACTTTATTGAAACCCTCATTCTAAGATATCTTGTAAGACAAGAAAAGTATTACTATACTCAAGAATTTTCCATGAAGGTAGTCTTCCAAAGAATTAAATGTGGATTTGTTTCATGGAAGGGAAAGGGGACAAAAGGATTTCTTGATTTTAAACATACTAGTGGGATGTGATCCAGAGGAAAACACACAAAATTCTGTGAGCCTGTATGTTTCTATCACATACATGCCTCTATGATGCAGAATTACAAAGCACCAATGAAAGTACACACACACACACACACACACACACACACACACACACACACGTGTTTACTCTTTCAAAAAAAAAAAGTACAAATCTGAATGCTTTGCTTGTTAAATGAATTTACTAGAAAGTTATTTGGGCTGACTTGACCAGAAGAAAAACTGGTCTTATGTGGGCATTTTCTAGCTGGTAATCCTATATAGTCATTTGATGAGTTAGAGATATCTGTCTATTTTTAGCCCTTTATTTCTGCAACCTCAGCCAGAGCCTGTACAACTTCGCTCTGTGGGATGAGTCTCTGCATACCAATTCCAGATAAAGCCTCGGAATAAGCAATGAAATGTTCCCATGGAATACCTAAGGAGAAATGGGGGAAAACAAGTTTTCCTCGGAACGTTAATGGGTGATCATCTCTCCTAGAAATAAATATTAGATAATTATGTCTCTTTATTGTTCCTTGCTTCCCGAGAGAAATATTTCAAGTGGAAAGCACGAAGATGGGAGTATAAGAGATTTATTTAGGGAAGTTGGGGTACAGTTTAAGAGAAGATCTTGATTAAAAAAAAAAAGGTTAGCTGGGCGTGGTGGCGCACGCTTGTAATCCCCGCGCTTGGGAGGCGAAGACAGGAGTATCGCGCAGGTTCGAAGCCAGCCGTGCTGGCGTAAGAGACCCTGTTTCAAAAATATAAAATAGGTCTGGGAGTGTAGCCCGGAGGAAGAAGGGCTTCCAGGAACCCCAGTACCACCAAAAAAAAAAAAGGTTACACACCAGAGAAAGGGTCTGGAATGATCTATTTCATGTGTATGCATTTGGAGATGTCACTATCTCTTTTTTTTCTGCCCCACAGCTTAGTGTGCCTGTGCTGTTTGCCCCATGCTGGAAAAAATCCCATCAGTGCCTAAATGAAAGCCTGAGGAAGAGGGGGGAGGGTTTCAAATGGCGATTGCAGATGAGTAGGGGATCTCCATATCTCTTCTCATGAGGCTGGCCAGATCCACCATCCCATTTCTTCCCCTTACCTGCTCAGTTCGAATCACACTAGCTAACTTTACAAGACATTTTAATCAAATTATTCCAACAGAGAACTAAAATTTATTTTACTTGATATAAAAAATGCACCAATAATTTTTTTTAAAAAAAGGACTTGGGTGTAATTCAGGGGTAGAATGCTTCTGGGTTCAATTCCCAGTACCAAAAATAAGAAAAAGAATGTTTAAATAACAATTTGTGTTGTCCCAAACCAGTGCTTCTCATACACTAATATGTATACAAGTCTCAAGAATATTTTGTTAAATGTAGATTCTGATTCAGTCAGGTCTCTGGTGAGGATATGCTGCATTTCTAATGAGTTTCTACATTATGCTGATGTAGGCAGAACAGTTCAAGGGCCCTAGAACTTAAAAATTGATTTATTCTAGTAGAAACTGTTATTCCTTTTGGGTGAGCAGTCCTAGGTTTGAGAAACAATAGTTTCTCACCTAAAGAGCTTCTCTCTGTCTCAGGACAAATTCTCCAATTTCTCTCTGGCTAAATCAGTTTAAATAAAGAAAATAGCATTTGAGCCGCTTTCAATCGATGAACACATTTCTTGCTTCTAATGACTTGTAAGTAATGGATATTGGATGGGCATTTTTAGCAACCGTCTTTTCTCTTTATAATGTCAGCACATTAGCTGCGGTTTATTTACTTCTCTTGAAGTGGCCGCCAGTGCTGCTCAGGAAACACTCTACAAGCTACTTTAAGATAATTAATCATATTGAATTAGTGATTGGTTTTTAAAAGCCTTTCAAATACCAGAACATTCTCAAGGACTTTTAAGGTAATTTCATCAACATTTCTTCTGTTTTTTATTTTTAATTTTTATTTAGAGACAGGGTCTCAACTTAGACCCTGAGGCTGGCCTTGAACTTGTGATCCTCCTACCTCAGCCTTCCAAGTAGCTGAGATTACAGGCATGTGCCACTGTGCCTGGCCTAGTTTTTATTTTCTGAAAACCCTATGTGATGCTGGTCAACCAATATCCAAGCATGTAATAGATTCAGTGCTCTGAACTGGATGGTGGAAAAACTTCAAAGATGATGTAAAACAAAGTTTCCACTCTCAAAGGTTTGACAGTTTGTGTTGGAGAGATCAAATATTTGCAGTTCACTAGGAGGAGAGGGAAAGGTGCTTCAGTACAGATTCAGAGAGTCATAGAGGTTTTCCAAATGCTATCATAATAAGGCAATATCAACTTGATTCATCTTTATTTAGAACTCAGCTTTACATCTTAGAGAATTCTGGTTCAATGCCAAGAGAAGTATGTGTGCTTGCTTGTATGTGTGTGCACACGCTAGTTTTTGTATTTATGTGCACATGTGCATATATAAGAGCATGCGTGCAAATTTGCTGTCCTAATCTAGTCCAAAGCTACTGTTTTCCTTTTTTTTCATTCATTCAACAAATACCGATAGAGTAAATGTTATGTGTGCCAAGAATTGTTTCCTAATTTTCTCTATTCAAATTTGTACATATGAAGTTCGGCATGGTGGCACATGCTTGTAATCCCAGCATTTGGGAGGCTGAGATGCAAGGATCACGGTTCACAGACAGACTCAGCTACTTAGTGAGGACCTTTGCAACTCAGTGAGACCCTGTTTCAAAATAAGGAATAAAATATAGGGCTGGGGGTGTACCTCGGAGGTAGAATGTCCCTGGGTTCCATCCCCAGACCCACAAAAAAAATTGTACATGAGTCTGAAGTCCTTCAGGCAGTAGAATTTAGTAACATGAATAATATAGCATAAAAACCTTTTATTCTCCAATTATTCAAATCATCCATGTAGGACAGTTTTAAGTTGCAGGGTTAGTTTTAGAAACAGGTATAGAGGCACTGTTAGAGAAATCCAAAGTTTAATAATATATATGTAAGCAAACCAGAAATGTTCTCAGTATCTTTCTCAGTAAAAGGAAAGAGTTGTTTACCTATCTGAATGTTCCAATGTTATTCTACGAGTGCTCACTTTATTATTATTTTATTATTTGCTACTGGGAGTTGAACCCTGTGGCAGTCTACTTCTGATCTATACCCCTACCCCTATTTTATGTTGTATTTTTAAAAAGAGTCTCACTAAATTGCTAAGGCTGGCCGGAAACCCATGATTCTCCTGTCTTAGTGTCTCGGGGATTAGAGGCTTCTACCACCACCCTACTTATTATATAATTTTGTTCAAAGCTTCCAGAAGCCAGGTGCGGTGGCACATACCTGTGATCCCAATACCTGGGAGTGTGAGATAAGAGGATCACAGGTTTGAGGCTCACCTCAGCAACTTAGCAAGACCCTCAGCTACTTAGTGAGACCCTGTTTCAAAATAAAAAACAAAATGGGGTTTGGGGTCTAACTCAGATGTGGAATGCCCTTGGGTTCAATCCCCAGTAATACACACACACACACACACACACACACACACACACACCTGCCAGAATAAAATAGAATCGGTTTACCATTAAATCCTTAATTGAGGAACACTGTAATAATATCCCAAACTGTCGATTAGGGTAAAATCACCCAGTAGCTAAACAGATGGAGCCATTTTGTGTTCCGATATCACACACTGAATCTTTGACATTAGATCTGTTAGTGAACCAAGAACTATTGGCTTAAACCCCAGGGCTTTCCCCTGAACTCTTTGAAAAATACTGGAGAATATGTTAAAGCAAACCATTTGGTAAAGTTCAAAATAGGAATAAATGCTTGACGAGCATGTCAGGAACTGTTGACATTTCAGCCTTGTTAGGGAGGATCTTGCTATTTTTACAAGAAAATCCTTTCTCCCTTGAAATAACTTTAGAGATAACATCATTTTTCCTTGCCACTCAAATCCTACTTATAAAACAAAGTGAAAAGACCCTAAACCCAACTAAATAAAAGTCTTAAATATGTGTGCCTTGCCATAATTCTGATAGTCTTTAGATTTCATGATTCTGATCATTCTTTTTTTTTTTTTTTGCATTTCTCTTCTATATTTTTCCCTTGCTGAGTAATGGTTGCCAGAGTCTTTTAGAATTACTTGTGTTTACTAATTGTATTATAGGCAAGATAACAGCAAAGACTTTTTTCAATATTCTGGTAACATTCCTAATTTGAGAAACAGATGTCCCTATACCTTTTTACATCTTTGTATTCTGTGATTAAAGTCAGAAGGTTTCAGAATCTTCCAAATAATTGAAATGCATTTTCCACAGAGTGAAAAGCAGAAAGCCTTGAACTTAAAATGTAATAAGAAGGTAGACAAAGGAGAGAGAGAGTCTATTGGCATATTCTTACTTGTTTTTGGAATTTCTTTCAGCTCTCAAGACCATTTTTTCATTTAATTCATTTATTGACGGCGTTAATGCTTTTTATTATCCTGTGCACATAAAGATATTCAAACAAGCCAGGTGTGGTGGCGCACGCTTATAACCCCAGCATTGGGGAGGCTGAGACAGAGGATCAGGGTTCACAGACAGCCTCAGCTACTTAGTGAGGCCTTCGACAACTTAGTGAGACCCTGTTTCAAAATAAAAAGAATAAAAAATAGGACAGGAGGTGTAGCTCAGAGGTTGAATTCCCCTGGGTTCTATCCCCAGACCCGCAAAAAAAAAAAAGATATTCAAACACATGTACTATGTACAAAAGAAAAGATAATTCTAACTTATTCTACCTTCATTGTAGACAGTATATGTACCCAAAACACCGTAAAAGGACTTTTTATCATCTATCAGAAAAATGCACTAAATTTAATAACCAGTTGAAGTTCTCCCTTGTCCCTAACAGCAAACACATCTCAACTTGCTCTTTTTTCATCTAACAGTGTTTACATAAGTTTTCTAGGCCATTGGTATCTGATATAAAGAAAAAAGAAAATGGTTAATATCAAAGTAAAGGTCTTAATAAAAATGACTTCTAATATTTAAATAGTATTTTTGGTGGCATGGGGGCTTGAACCCACAGGTGTTTGACCTCTGAGATATACCCCTAGCCCTATTTTATTCATTTATTTTTAAACAGGGTCTTGCTAAGATGATGAGGGTCTCCCTAAGTTGCTGAAGTTGGCCTTGAACTTGGCAACTCCCTATCTCAGCCTCCCAAGTATTAGAATTACAGGTGTGAGCCGCCATGCCTGTTTTCCCACCTTCTTTATATCTCTTAGAACCTGCAATTTTCCTCTCAGCCTCCCAAGTATTGAGGAAAACTTCATAAGATACTCTTTCAGCATTTTTAAACTTAAGCAATTTTATTATTACAAAGGAAGAAAGAAGGGACAGAATTTTAAAGAACTACATTAAAGAAATAAATGCAGTGGTGTAACTTTAAAATATGTTACTGAAGTTTTTGGATACAGAACAGTTTACTTTTTTAAGTCACAAAACTTATTATTATAGCATCCTGTTTGAAGGCTTTAACAAACTTAGTTTTTTCTACAAAGTTCAGTAATAATAATAATGGCAAAAGTCTTTGATTATGTTTATCAGTGAGAATGATTAATCAGCACTATAAAAGCCTCATATTTTCCACAACCAATACTTGGAATCAAAGATGCGCAGGAATTCTTTCTTCATTTGATTTTATATAAAAACGTTAGAGTGCATAAAATTGGAAATACTTGGGTCCCATGCGAAGAGATTTTGATTCAATCAGTCTGAAGTTTGTCCATGAATCTGCATTTTAACAAACAGGCCTAGATCATTCTCATGTTGGTAGTCTGGAGCCCATTCGGAGAAATGTTTCTGTAGCTTGACATGAGATATGTAAGAGTACGACCCAGACACTGCTGGCCACCATTCACACCACTCTCACTAAATTTTCTTCACCAAAGATCCTCAGGGTGATATCTTGAAAAGGATTCTATATCTTGAAACACATTCAGAATCATCCCAGGTTGTATGGTGTCTATTTTTATTAAATATCTTAGGTCTTTTCACTAAAATCCTCCAATTAGTGAATATGCAAAGCATGTCTCTGTAACATTCCACTAACCAGCAACACTTCGTGTTTGGGCAGAACTCTCTGGTTAGATAGTAGAGATGCCTATTCACCTTTGAAATCTAAATAAAATGTTATAATTCAAGCAAGGTATGATGCCCCCCCCATGCCTGTAACCGCCGTACTTGGGAGGCTGAGATAGGAGGATCACAGGTTCGAGGTTAGCCTGAGCAATTTAGTGAGACCTTGTTTCAAAATAAAAATGGCTGGGGTTTAGCTTGGAAGTAAAATGCCTCTGGGTTCAATCCCTAGCGCTATATAAGAGAATTCAAATGAAGGATTCTTAGCCTACCACCATTATTTGGGAGTAGTGATTATCCCATTTAAAGTAAATATCATAAACAGTATGAGTACACTAAAAAGATGCTGAAAGGGAAAAGGGAAAGGATTGAATTTAGACAAAGATCCAGTTATTTTGACAATCAGTATATAGTATAGTCTGGAGGAATGTCACCAGAGATTGTTTCTGTTTATGTTTCTAAATCAGCTTAGATGTATTTATGCAAGTGAAATTTGAGAAGACTTCTGGTGCATTCTACACTGCCTCTGAGTAGTTTGTCTTTCATTACAAACACCTGGAGGAGGGGAGGAGACAAAAGGGGTCTTCTATACCAGAGAATGGTTTTTCTTCACCTGCATGAACATTAGACTACCTTTACAAATGAGGCCTAACCAGCCTCTACCAATGAGATATGAAGCAGATGTCCCATGGGATATAGTCATTTCCTCTTTTTCTCCTTAGCTCTCATTTCTCCTCTTGAAACTCTGCAGAAAAGAAGGGAAGTGTGGTAGAATATATAGTGTTTTCACAATTCTTCCTTGAATTCCTTTAACTCTGCAATATAAATTTCACTTTAAATTGTGTTTCTTTGTCCTGTTGACTTTGAGATTGGCCATATAACTTTCTCTGAAAGTGGGCCAAAGCAATAATGAATGAGTTCCGAGCTGGGATATTGAAAGCATTGGAAATTTCTTCCAGGCTCTTCTTGCACTCTTGTCATCTATAATGAGAAAAGCAGACTCCAGGAGATTGCTGGCTCTAGAATGAAACACATGTGGAACAGGATTCTATAAGAATTCTGCATAGCCTTTACCAGAACTGACCCATTGGCATGTGAATGAGAAAAATAAATATTTTAGTAAGCCACTGAGATTTGGTGAGGTTGTTTGTTATGCAGCAGCACACAGCATTAGCTGACTGATACAGAGTTGGATAATTGGTGCTTACTAAGGGTTCATTCCTTGCCAAGCACAATTTACATTAGCTCTTTTAATCTATAAAAATTCCCTCTAAAGTCTACTGATGTTCCTATTTTTCATGAAACATCATCTCTGAGGGAGCAATGACCCACAGGTAAGTAAGTGGTTAAGCCAAAATTTTGAATTCACAGGTGCTCATGTTTAAATGTGATTATTCTGTGTTGTTGATTTTTTTTGTGTGTGTGTGGGTCTGAGGATGGAACCTAGGGCATTCGACCTCTGAGCTACTCCCTGCCCTATTTTGTATTCTTTATTTTGAAACAGGGTCTCACTAAGTTGCAGAGTGCCTCACTAAGTAGCTGAGGCTGTCGGCAAACCAGATCCTCAGGTCTCAGCCTCCCAAATGGTGGGATTACAAGCGTGCATCACCACGCCCAGCTATTCTGTGTTTTTTTTTTTAACTTCCTTCAGCTTACATTACAGTTAATAGCAACAACAATTACATAAAAATAATCTCAATTTTTTATGAAAGGCTTTACATTTCAATGCACTTTCAGGTACCTTCTTTCATCAATAAGAGAAGTCCAATTACTAATTGGAGCACTTAGTCCTGTTTAGTTCTGCCCTAGATTGAATCATAGCCCATGAGATTTGAAATGGTAAGCTTCTGGCTTGGAAAGTATTGTGCTTCAGAAACCACAGGAAGGCTTAAAATAGACTGGAATATTCTGAGGTTAAAGGTATGAGAGAAAATGTACCCGATAAAAGCCAGTTGAGCGAGTATTTGGAGTTTTTCTTGACCAAAGCAGACTGATGTCATAGAAATAACTGAGGACCTCACTCCAGTCTCCCACTGGGAGAAGATAACCGCTGAGAAGACCACCACTATTGTCACCACTGACACTCAGAAGAAGCAGTATTTTTTCAGCTTTGGCTTCACACTGAAATCACTGGAGAAAGCTTAAGAAAAAGAAACTTTTGGGCCTCTTGCCAAACAAAGTGAATCAGAATTTCAGGGTGTGGGGCTAGGCATCTTTAGTTATGAAAGCTCTGCAGGTGATTATAATTCACAAAGTCAAGTCCCACTAAACTAAAAGTGAATGCACAGGCAATATATTTGCCAAAATTTTACATTAAAACCCAGTTCTAAACTGGGTATTGTGGTACATGCCTGTAATCCCAGTGCTTGGAAGGCTGAGACAGGTGTATCACAGGTTTGAAGCCAGCAATGTAGCAAGGCTTTCAGCAACTCAGCCAGACCCTGTTTCCAAGTAAAAAATATAATCAGGCTAGTGGTGAAGCTTGGACCTAGACTCCCTCTGGGTTTAATTCCCAGTACCACGAAAAATCAAAAAAGAAATGACATCTGGGGATATAGCTCAGAGTGAGTGTCACTGAGTTCAGTCCTCTATACTGCGAAAATAAATAAATGGCCGGGCGTGGTGGCGCACGCTTGTAATCCACGCACGCTGGCTTAGGAGACCCTGTTTCCAAATTTAAAAAAAAATGTAAAAATAGGTCTGGGAGTGTATCCCAGAGGTAGAAGGGCTTCCAGGAACCCCAGTACCACCAATAAATAAATAAATAAATAAATAAATAAATAAATAAATAAATAAATAAAATACAATTAAAATCAAAATTAAAGATTAGCATTTATATTTCTTTTATACACAGTTCTCACTTCCCTATGAATATTTCAGAACACTGACATTCTGGCTTAATTTGTACACTCATGTTTCTGAAAATTGATTTTTATTTGCATAGCCAGAGATACTGTGTTCAAACTCCCCTGGCATCTAGGGACCCTTGTGGCACTTATCTGATTGCCTCCTTGGGCCATGTGGAAATGTTCCATTGCTTTGATGGTAAGATGCTCAACTCCCTTGTGCACTGGTGGCCATTAATTTCAATGCAGTTGAATAAAAATAACATCTACTAATTTTTTTTTGGTGATGAACCCAGGGGCTTTTACTTCTGAGAGACATTCCAAGCCCAATCTCACTTTTTTGTGGTACTGGGGATGGAACCCAGGAGCATTCTACCTCTGAGCTACACCCCCAGCCCTATTTTTTATTCTTTATTTTGAAACAGGATCTCACTGAGTTGCAAAGGGCCTCACTGAGTAGTAGTTGAGGCTGTCTACGAACTGCGATCCTCCTGTCTCAGCCTCCCAAATGCTGGGATTACAAGCATGTGCCACCATGCCTGGCTTCATTTTTGATATTTTTCTTGGTGCATTGCAGTCAGATATCTTAATGGGGTCCAAGACAGTAGAGGCATACATGCACACATCACTCATTTGGCCCTTCCCCAATTCCCTCCCCATTCCTTCCCCCTTTCCCCTTTCTCATGTTCGGTTTAGTGATTGACTTTGATATGTTTTTGAATGTACATCATGTACATTAGAGAAGTTTCTTCTTCTAGAATTCCTCCTATGACTCCTTTTCTCCCTATATTCCACATATTAGGAAGTCATTTTTAATTTTAAAACAAGCTCTCACCAAGTTGCCAAGGCTAGCCTCAAACCTTCAGTTCTCCCAAGTACTAGGATTACAGGCATGCAGCACCAAGCCTGCTCATCATCTACCTCTTACGGAGTATTTCCCATATGCTAGCCACTGTTCTTAGTGTGCTATGTACAACAGCATATTGAATCCTTAGACCTCTGGTGCAGATAATTATTATCCCCATTTTACAGGTGAAAAAACAGAGGCACAGAAATGTTAAGTGAGATGCCGAAGTTTGCACACTTATTAAATGATAAAGCTGGAAATGGAATGCAGATAGTCTAGTTCCAGAGTCTAGGCTTTCAACCACTAGAATATACCACATGCCTCAGTAGTTGGGACATCTGTTTAAGGATACTTTAGAAGAAGACATGGAGCAACTGCTACTCACATCACTGTGAGTGGAAGTATAAATTGGTGCAACTACCAAAAAAATATTTGGCAATATCTACTAAAGCTGAACACATGCCTACTAGATGACCTAGTAATTCCTGGTTATATAATCACCAAAAATTAGTACTCATGTTCACCCAAAGACATGACTGTGAGTATTATGAGCACTACTTGTAACAGCACTGGGCTGGAAATTGCCCAAATATTCATCAACAGGAAAAGTTAATAAATATATTCTGTTGTATTTCTACCACCTTGCAGCAATTAGAATGAAAACTTAAATTATATGGAGCAAGAAGGATGACTCTCCCCTAGGCCATGCTGACTGAAAGAGACCAGAAAACTGCTCTCTTGCAGAGCACATATTGTAGGATTCTGCTTAAGTGTAGTACAAAGACTGGCATAAAAAGAATCCCTTCTGTTAGGGGTGGGGCTACAGCTACCTTAAGGATAAGAATTATTTTTGGAGGGAGCACTTAGGACAGGGACATCTGGAATGCTAGTAAAGTCCTCTTTTCCTTTAATTTCCTCCTTCTTTCCTTGTTCCTTTCTTTCTTTTGCTTTCAAGGTCCTGGGAATTGAACCTGTGGACATTCTACCTCTGAGCTACACCCCCAGCCCTATTTTAGATTTTATTGTGAAACGTGGTCTCAATAAGTTTCCAAAGGCCTCATTAAGTTGTGGTGGCTGTCTCCGTAACTGCAATCCTCCTGTCTCAGCCTCCCAGGGTACATAAAGTCTTATATATCTGGGTGCTGGCTTTAAGCATGTTGTTCAGTTTGAAACCTCAGTGAACCATAAGTTTCGGTTAGGTGCACTTTTCTGAGTGTATACTGTACATAAATAAAAAGCCTCAATAGTTCTATCTGGGCTCAGATATTTCTCAGAATAGATTTAGAGAAATATCTTCCAGTGAACTACATATTTTAGGGAAATGGTCATGGCAGGTAAAGTTTCCAGTATCTCTAATGTTTCCCCTGTTTTCACCTGGGGAGTTAATAACAGTGAGAGAAAACAGTTCAGTAAGCCAGGCAGGTGGGAGAGTGCAGTGTGCTGTCTCTGGCTCCCAGTCAGGGGCAGAGAGGCAGGTGAATGGCACCTCTGGAATCAACCAGTAACCCACCTCTTCTATATTTCAGAGGTGCAGTCCAATCCACAATGCCTGTTTTATCCAACTTGTGGCTTTGATGGAGAGAATTCTTTGCCTGTCATAAAGGCAGTGCTTTGCCAGAGAAAGTGCAAACTTTTCTTTGCTTAAGAAGCATACCTAAGCTGGGTGTGGTGGTGCACACCTATAATCCAGTATTTGAGAGGCTGAGATGTGAGGATCACAGGTTTGAGGACAGATTCAGCAATATATCAAGACTCTCAACAACCTAGCAAGGCCCTGTTTCAGAATAAAAATAAATAAATAAAATAGGGCTATAGTGTGGCTTGGAGGTAGGACTCCCCATGATTCAATATCCAGTAAAACACACACACACACACACACACACACACAAAAAAAAAAAAAAACACTTTTATTACCTGAGATACTTTCCTTCAGACAAGTTCTTTCAAATAAGTAGAGAAGTGATTTTGAATCCAGATAGAAAATGATAATCAAACAGCTACACAATTCTCCTCTGGATTATTCAAGATGTCTCCACTTGATGCCCCAGCCCATGAAACAGGCAAATTTTCAAGATAAATAGGAACCATAAAGTCAGAACCTGTATTTTCCCTCTTTCTCTCTGTGCATGACACCATAGGTGATAATTAAATATGATGTAATTTTGAAAACACTATTTGAAAGAGTTTTGCTGATTATTCTCAGGACAAGAGGATTATATTAAAAGATTAAAAGGATCTACGTTGATTTAATTACTACATTCATGCATCATTTATCTTCTTTTTTTCTTTCTTTTTTTAAACCTTTATGAGGCCAGAGATTGAACCCAGGGCCTCCAGCATACTACGCACATGTTCTGCAACTGAACTACACCACCAACCCACATCATTTGTTTTCTGAGTTTGCTTTCATGATTGCTTTCAAGTAGCATTTTAAATCTCAAGCTAGCTGGGTAAGGTGGTGGTGCATGTCTGTAATCCCAGTATTTGAGAGGCTGAGACAGGAAAATCACAAATTCAAAGCTAGCCTCAGCAACTTAGTGAGACCCTGTTTTAAAATAAAAAATAAAATAGGGCTGAGGGTAGGGTAGCTCATTGATGGAGAAACCCAGAATTCAATCACCAGCACTGCAAAAAAGAATTTCAACTTATTTTCAGTCAGATTTATTCCTTCCTCATTCTCTCCCTCACCTCTCCAGTCCACTTTCCTATCCATTATAAACTCACCAGTGAAATCTTTCTTTCCCATAAGGGTTCAGTGGGACCGAAACTAAGAATCCCAGTATGGCTTCAGTGGTGGGGAAATTTTCAACTATGTCCCACTATACTGGAGACACCGATCACCTGAGCCCAGCAGCTCGGTGTCCTCAGGTTAGATATAGAGACAATCACCAAATTTCAAGGCACTTTTAGTACCTTTATGACAGCAGCTTTGTGGATCCCAGCTTCTCCAATGATTGCAGTTTGGAATTTCTGAGGAGCTGTGGAGGGAATATGAAGGGCCCCCACAAAGCAAAATGTCCTATTTGGTTTCTCCCAAACCTGGAATCAGTCTGTTGGCTGATCCACTATTCTGGGAATACTTGCAACCCCAGTCTTATGGGGGTTGATTTGAGGTGTTCTTCATTTGGGGGCAAAAAGAGGAGGAAAAACACTTGGAAGGGAAGGGGAGATGAATCTTCAGCCTGGTATCTACCCTGTGCTTGAGCTTATACAGATTCTGAGACCAGAGAAAGATAGGGATCAGGGACTAACGCTCAAGGAGCTCCATTCATCAAAAGCTCTCTGGCAAGCTCTCTGGTCCTTCTACTTCAGCCCAACTCTGCATTGGTACCCAGGGACTTTGGGGTGGCCACTAATAGAAGATAGCAGTTCATACCAGAGGCATAGATACCTACCTGGAAACCAGTGGGAATTAGGTACATTAGCAAAGATAACTCAGGAATGTGAGAAAATACTTTCAGGAATACCTGTAAGACCCTTGTCCTTTGAAGTAACTGGGATATCAGTAGGGTTTAGAGTGGTGATAATGGCCTAAGAGTCCTCATAATTTGGACAAAAGTGTTAATGTGGTATCATTTGTACATGAACTTGTTAAGATCTAAAATATTTTAATTAGTCTAGCAACAAGTTGCTCCCCATTTTCCTTGAAGTTTATAGAGTATGTTTTGAGGTATTACTTTTATAATGTGTTAAAGTGCTTATATAAAGATCATTCAGTAGTTAAAATGGTTTGCAAAATGCTGGATTAGATAATGTGAAGCATTATTCTTTACTGAAAAACTCAAATTCTTTCATGTGCTACTGTGGTAGTGTATCCCTCTATCAATCAGGACGGGCTAGGTTATACTGCAATAACAAATAGCTTCACAACCTCAGCAGCATCTATAAACAAAGGCTTATTCCTCACTTGTTCTACTGCAAATCATCTGTGCTTTTGGACCCAAACTGGAAGAACAATTCTATTTTTTTTTTTTTGCTGTTGTTCTTTGTTTAGAGAAAATGCTTTTTGTCTTTACATATAATAAAATGCACAGATTTTATGTATTAGTGATCCTTTTTGTCACTGCGACCAAAATACCTGACAAGAACATCTTAGAGGAGTAAAAGTATATTTTGGCTCATGGTTTCAGAATTTAAAACAGAGACATCATGACTTCAGGGCATGGTGGAGGAAAGCTGTACAACTTAGGACAAGTTGAAGCAGAGAGAGGGAGCGGAGGAGGACACATATAGTCTTCAAGACCACTTCCCCAGTTGTCCACTTCCTCCAGCCATGCCTCACCTCTGAACTTTGCTGCATTCCCAACACATGATTTTTTCTGGGGGACTTTTCTATATCTAAACCATATTTTAATGCCGGGCTTGGTGGCACACGCTTGTAATCCCCGCGCTTGGGAGGCAGAGACAGGAGAATCGCGCAGGTTCGGTGCCAGCCGCGCTGGCTTAAGAGACTTTGTTTCCAAATAAAAAAAGAAATGTAAAATAGGTCTGGGAGTGTAGCCCCTAGGTAGAAGGGCTTCCAGGAACCCCAGTACCACCAAAAAAAAAAAAAGAAAAAAGAAGCCATATTTTACATATGTAGTACAGTGAATTTTGACAAATGTATGTAGAAATTGAACCACCACTCCAATAATCATACGTAGTCACTGAATTTTTCTGTCTAGTTAATCTTCTCCCATGACCTGAGGCCATTCACTGATCTGATTTCTATCACCGTAGGACAGTTTTACCTGTTTTTGAACTTCATATAAATGGAATTGTGCAGCCTATGATTTAGTGTCTGCCTTTTTAATCTCAAGATTGCATATTTGAGAATTTTCTGATGCTTTTGTAGGTATCAGTTGTCTATTCCTTATTACTGCTGAGGAGTATTCCAAAGTACAAATCTGCTGCACTTTGCATATCCATTAAACTGTTGCTAGACATTTGGATTGTTTTCAATTTAAGCTACTATGAATAAAACCAATAGAAACATCCCTATATGAGCCTTTTTATCAATATAAATTTTCATTTCTCTGGGGTGAATACATAAGGGAGGAATGACCAGGTCACATGGTAGTATATATTTAACTTTATAAGAAATTTACCAACAGTTATCCAAAGTGGTTGTACCATTTTTTTTTGGTGGTACTGGGGTTCCTAGAAGCCCTTCTACCTCCAGGCTACACTCCCAGACCTATTTTTACATTTTTATTTGGAAACAGGGTCTCCTAAGAAAGCACGCGTGGCTGGCTTTGAACCTGCGCGATCCTCCTGTCTCTGCCTCCCAAGCGCGGGGATTGCAAGCGTGCGCCACCACGCCCGGCATGGTTGTACCATTTTACATTCCCACTAGCAGTGTATAATAGTTTTGTTTGTTTGACAGCCTTATTTATGCAAATTGTTCTTAAAAGGTTCGGGAAAAAGTTACGTAAGTAATGAATTGGAAATACAGATAAAAGCCAAGACAAATGGGGTACTAGGTTAATGATGGGTGAACTTACATAAGGATATGTAGGTATTCTTATTTTCACAGCTTTTCTGTAAGTCTAAAAGCATTTCCAAATAAAAATATTTTTTAAAAATATTTATTAGTCTCAGCTGGGCATGGTGGCACACACTTGTAATCCCAGCATTTGGGAGGCTGAGACAGGAGGATTGCGCAGGTGCAAAGCCAGCCTCAGCTACTTAGTGAGGCCCTTTGAAACTCAGTGAGACTCTGTTTCAAAATAAAGAATAAAAAATAGGGGTGTGAGTGATGCTCGGAGGTACGATGCCCCTGGTTTCCACCCTTAGTACCTCAAAAAATAGTTTATTAGTCTGAATCTTTGATCATGAGACTCTTTGTCCTAGTCATGCATGTCTGGGCTTAATCCTGTAACCCACAGTTAAATCGGAAAGGTCTGATCCTTTTCAAAGAGGTCACCATCAAGGTGGTTTTCAAAAGGAACATGGGCTCAGCCTGTCCAACCATGAAGCCAAATGTTTCTGTGAACCGGTCATTAAGTACAGAGGAGCACAGTGTTCTGAGGAACCTGATATGGAAAGTTCTGTCCAGAAATCACTGAGCAGGATGGATGATCAGAAGAGATCTTTCCTGGGAGGAGGGGGACCTGACAAAGGAGATGCTAATGCCAGGACCAGACTCTTTCTTAGGGTGCAGCAATGATACCAGGTGCCTTCTCTTTCTAAAATGTAGATCCGGAAGAAGTGTGCACAGAATAGCACCTGCCCTTGCCAACATCGTCACTTCTTTCCTGGGCATCTAGGAACCTGGTGTGAGTCAGTCAGAGGGGAGTAAACAAGTAGCAGCTGCTCATGTGACGGTTCCTGCAGTCTGATTTGCGACACCTGGAGTCTCCCACATGATCATCATTAGGCAAAAATAACGTTGGTCCTGAAGGGAAATACTACAGGTATTAATTCTCCTTGAAACCTACAGTTGTAAACGTCACCAGCTGCCAAGTCAGGTATGTGTCTGCAGTAGACATATTTTATGTGCTGCCACATCCTCCAGGCCTCTGGGGTCTTAAGACCTTATTTCCTGTTGCCCTACTGTAGAGCTTCTGCCACCTGCCAGCCTCCCTGGAGTCTCTGGCTCCTCCCGCCAGTATCAGACTTGGCTGAATCCTGCCACAGAGAGCAGGACTAGGCTTCTCCAGTGGCTGCCAAAGTAGCAGGTGACTTAATCTAGATGTGCAAGGAAGTTAATGCCTTAGTGAGGGACTGCTCTTTCCTTTAGCTATGGGGCTGGCTGGGTGCGGCCCAGAGCATCAGCCATACCTCTCTATTTGTTGGGAAGTAGTGGTCAGTGCCATAAAGCATCATCTTGAGTTTGAATCTCATGCTTTTCTGTCCTTGATTTGGCCATCCTGTATCATGCCTCCCATGAATGTCTTCGCATTTAAACCTTGCCCCACACTTTGGTTTTCAGGACACTCAGAATAGTCCCTAATGTGGAGAACCACTGGGGATTTTACCTCCTAGACAGGCCAGTGGAGTTGCTATCATAGGCCTCTTTTCTATTTATAGAGTTCACAAAGCATGCCCCCATCTTTTGCATGTGGTATTTATCTGGAACATTCTTCCTTCAGACACACATAGCTTTACACTCTTGAATCATTATCCAAATATTGCCCACTCACTGAGATCTTCCCTGTTCTCCTACTTACAAGGTCATACATGCCCCTTTATACCCTCACCCTCATTTATTTTTTTTCCGATTTCCATGTTAGTTCTCTATCACTTTCTAAGATTGATATATGTATTTATCTGGTAAGCTTTATAAGGGCAGAGATAAGCCAGGCGTGGTGGCGCACGCTTGTAATCCCCGCACTTGGGAGGCTGAGACAGGAGGATCGCGCAGGTTCGAAGCCAGCCTCAGCTACTTAGTGAGGCTCTCAGCAACTTAGTGGGACCCTGTTTCCAAATAAAATAGAAAATAGGTCTGGGAGTGTAGCCCAGAGGTAGAAGGCCCCTGGGTTTCACCCCCAGTACCACAAAAAAGAAAAAAAAGGGCAGAGATATTCAATAAACTTTCATAAGTCAGAGCGACAAATGGATGGACAAGATGGATAGATGGATGGACACATGAAGCAGTGGGCAATAAGAATTTCTGTAAACATGGTATGAAGTCAGGCTCTTCATATATAAATGCGGTTTGATGTAAATATTGTGTGCAACCTTGTCAATGAGAATCATTTCCATTCAAACTGAGCCTTAAAATTTGCATTGTGCCTTAACTCATACATCCTGCTTAGATCCTGAAAATAATTTTGTGGGTCAGGTAAATCTTATCTTTGCTTTATAGGTGAAGAAACTGAGATTCTAGAAAGTTAGATGGCTGCGTGACACCTAACAATGACAAACAATGACAGAGAAACATCAGATGAGGGCACAACCTCCAGAGGGCTTACAAACCCTTCTAGCTTTAAATTATGAATGGGTATGTGAGGGAAAGAGGATGCCCTATGCAGGGAAACGACTTCTATGGTGCTTTGTCAAAATTGTATCCAGCATCTTATTGCCATGTTAATATTAATTAAACATCAGGAAAAGAATCAATATTGCTAAGCCTGAATGAGTTTTACAAGGCAGGAAATGAATTTATTTCATCTTAATATTTCAAATGCACTCTAGCCAATGTGATATATTTCTATCAAGTTCGTTGTCTTGGAAAGCTGAAATAATTGACTGCCAAGTGCAGAGAGAAAAGTCAGCCAATCAATAAACAATATTGGGCTTATTTTATTCAATAATTTACTTATAGAAGTCAATCAATGCTTTTTAAATGCCTTTGATAATGACAAAGAAAATGGTGGTGTCTGAGGAACTGCTGGGGCCTCTGGACTATGACTGAGTTTGTTGGGGTGGCGTTTTGTGGATATAGATATGTGGGCAGATAGATATAAAAGCAGTAGCCACTAGGGTCCCAGCATCACTCCTGCCTCAGAACTTTGGCCTAGGAAAGCGATAGGCATGTGGGAGACTGCACTGTCCAAACCTTCCACGATCCAATGAAGCAAGTGTCCAAACCTCCCCCTTTCAAAGGCCTATAAAAAGGGTTAATTAGCATCTAGAATATTCTGCATGAAGAGCACAGCCAAACCTTTAAGAGTTTGTCAGCAGCCGGGCATAGTGGTACACTCCTGTAATCTCAGTACTTGGGAGGCTGAGACTGGAGGACAGAAGAATAGAGGTCAGTTTCAGCAGCAGAGCTCAACTGTCAGCAACCTAGGCAGAGGTAGAATCCTCCTGGGTTCAGTCCTGAGTACTACAAAAAATAAAGTTTGTCAGCTTTCTTCCTTTCATTCTTATTAGGTTAATGGGAATAAGTTTGGGGCCAAAAAATAAGAATTTGGAGCAAACAGATTTCTAAAACTCCTCTGTGAAAGATACAATCCCTGCTTGCTAGTTTACCCTCCATCAGATAGGTGGGAAAAACACTTTTGGAGAAACTCCGAAGCAGAAAAAAATCATATGAATAAGCATAAAGAAAATTAAGCTATGCTGAAACCTGATATTTTCAGCCTTAAATTTCAACTTCAGAGGAGCTGGTTAATGTCACTTCTGGGAGGCTTCCTATGGGGGGAACATTTTTAGAGATCACAGCATGGGCGGCTTCTTTTTTTTTTTTTTTTTTGGTGGTACTGGAGATGGAACCCTTCTCCGGGCTACACTCCCAGACCTATTTTACATTTTATTTGGAAACGGGGTCTCTTAAAGCCAGCACGGCTGGCTTCGAACCTGCGCGATCCTCCTGTCTCCGCCTCCCAAGTGCGGGGATTACAAGGGTGCGCCACCACGCCCGGCAAATGGGCAGCTTCTTGAGTGTCTGACCTGTACACTGACATCACTTCTATGGTGATTTGTCGAAATTGTATCCAGCATCTTATTGCCATGTTAATATTAATTAAACATCAGGAAAATAATCAATATTGCTAAGCCTGAATGAGTTTTACAAGGCAGGAAATGAATTTATTTCATCTTAATATTTCAAATGCATTCTAACCAATGTGATATATTTGTGATCTGAAAGTCTCTGTTTAGGACTTAATGATGTAGTGTTGTTGTACTTAAATTCTTAATATTTTTATTAATACATTTATTGGTGCATTATAATTATACATCATAATGAGATTCTAAATGATACATTCATACAGGTATCCTTAATTTTTGTGTGGTACTGGGGATGGAGCTCAAAGACATTCTACCTCTAAGATATACCCCCATCCCTATCTTTTATTTTGAAACAGTCTCACTGAGTTGCAAAGGGCCTCGCTAAGTATCTGAGGCTGTCCTCAAACCAGGATCCTCCTATCTCAGCCTCCCAAATGCTGGGATTACAAGCATGCACCACCATGCCCGGCATGTCCTTAATTTTTTATCTTTGAATCTGTGTTTGTTTTTTCCTTGGTCTTCCTGTGTTGCCCACATTAGCCTCCAAGCTGTGATCTTCCTGCCTCAGCCTCCCGAGGAATCGAGGTGTATCACCCCTTCTGTCTGAATTTGTGTTATGTAAGTGGAGTTTTAAGGGATAATGAAATATGGGGTCGGGATTTGGAGCCTGGACCACTGCGACCCCACCTCCTGCTGCTCCCCACCACCCCATGGGTTCTTGATCGCTCCTTCTTCTCCACCCACTGGAGCCCCAGCCCTGCCTGGCTTCCTTCTCTCAGCCCTGTGACCACAGGGGCAGTATCCAGGCAGCGTTGAGAGGAAGGCTGGAGTGATGTGGGGAGGGTGGAGTAAGGAGCTAGGGGGAGGGTAGACTCTTAGCACAGATGCCGGAAATGTGAAGATATGGGATGTGGTTGGTTATGTGCCCCATGGAGTGTCTGGTGGGGCATAGTCTCAGCTCTCCCTGCCCTGGGCTGGCAGCACCATGGGGGTTTCTATGAGCATCTTGATAGGTATAAGGCTGTAGCCTACCTCAATCAAGGCATGAAAATTACAATCCCTTGAGGACTGGCCATCTGCCCTGAGGATAACAGGAGGCAGTGGAGAGTAGGGAATTGCTTCCCCAACTCAGGCCAGAGCACCGCTGGTCAGCGGAGTGGCCAGTGGGATGGATCTGGCAGTGAGCAGACCATATGTACCCATCATAGCTTGAGGCCTTGAGGTAACTGAGAAGAGTTAGCGGGACACTAAATGGAAACTAAAATACACCATAGCTGAGAGAGCAAAGAAAGAGAAGGATTTTTTTCTTTTTGGTACTCCCAAATAATGGGATTGCAGGCATGTCCAACCATGCCCAGCTAGAAAACATCTTATGTTTTAAGATGTATCTTATGTTTTCTTTTTTCTTTTTTGGTGGTACTGGGGGTGAAACCCAGGGGCCTTCTACCTCTGGGCTACACTCCCAGACCTATTTTCTATTTTATTTGGAAACAGGGTCTAAGTTGTTGAAAGACTCACTCAGTAGCGGAGGCTGGCTTCGAACCTGTGCGATCCTCCTGTCTCAGCCTCCCAAGCGCGGGGATTACAAGCGTGCGCCACCATGCCCGGTTTGTATCTTACGTTTTAAATGTAGTTAGCAACATTCTTTTCCTGCTTTTTGAACAATGAGTCCCCATTTTCATTTTGCACTAGGCCCCACAAATAATGTAACTTGCCTAGACTACAGAATACACCTTCAATAGTTCCAATTAAAGAAAGGGTGCTCTATCTGCCATCTTGCCATGAACTGTCCTGGGGAGGGACACAGCTCCCACTGGTATATGCACCTTCAAGGTAAGTGGCTTCCCTTATTCGTCCCTCCTTCATTATTTTGCTCTTGTGTCAGTTGGCTGTGGACCTCACGTAGCTGCCTTCTGTAGGATCTAGGAGCAAGGATCTGATGTTAGACTTGCTCCCAGTCCTGATATTAAAACTTGAAAGTCTAAATCTCACTGTTTTCCAATTTAAATAATTTGGGGTTCTCTCCTGCTGCTTCTGGCCTTCAGGATGCACACGTCTGGCTTGCCTGCCCCTTCCAAACTAGCTGGGACACACCTGTTAGCTTTCAGTCACAGGCGAGAATTTCTTGTTGTGAATGGTTTTGCCCCACAGATGTTTGGTTAACTCCAGGACAGAACTGTGCATGGGACTCTCCCAAATAGCTGTGTTTGGAGTAGTGTTGTTGGAGGCAGACGGAAGGGCAGCAGATTTGTACGATCATGTACAGTTTCTTTTTCTTCAGGTGTTAAAATCTCAGAAAGTCAAGGGGTCATATGCTTGAGAGAAAATAGGAAAAAGAAGGGCTTTAGATAAATGAGGAAACAGACCAGTAGAATAGTGGAAGGAGATGGCGAGGGAGGTAGGGAGGTGAAAAGGGAAACTTGAGGAAGAAAACATTTCAAATAATGTTATGTCTGTATATAAAATATCACTACCAGTCTCACTAACATGTACAGGGACAAAGGAGAGTAGCAAGATGGGATGCAGAGGGAAATACATCAAGTGATGTATGCATGTATGTTTATTATCACTTTGAATACAATACACCAATAAAAATATAATAAAAGGGCCTGGCATAGTGGCACATACCTGTAATTTCAGTACTTGAGAGGCTGAGACAGAGGATCACAGGTTTGAGGCCAGCCTCAGCCAGTTAGTGAGACCCTCAGCAACCTACATAGACCCTGTTTCAAAACAAAAAATCAAAAGGTCTGAGAGTGTATCTCAGATGTAGAACACCTCTGGGTTCAATCCCCAGGACCCAAAAGAACATATAAAAAAGGAAAAATAAATAAAAGGAAACGAAAGCCTAGCAATTCATCATAATTAACCAAAATACACACTTCCATGGATAAGCCTGGATGCAAACTGATGAGGTCAGGCATTGGGGGTGGGGGGAAACTTTCTGCTTTGAGAGAGTTAGAAGCCTTTCCCATTCCAAATTTTAAAAAATCAAACAAAATAAAATTAAACTCCAAATGAACTCCAGTTTGAAGGCTCACATTGTGAGTAGCCCCGGCAAGTGCTGCCGGGTTATCTCAGCTGCGCTGGACATTTTCTTCAGTTACTCCCATCAGTGGCTGAGCTCATCAGTGCTGGAAGGCATCCCAGTATGTCTCATTAGCTGTTTGAAGCCACTGATGTCAGAACACATCATTCCCACTTTTTCATGGAATATTAATGGATTCGAAGTCCACTCTAGCCGTTAGAATCTAATGCCCAGGGAAAAGTTGGTCTTGGACTGTTGCATGATTGCCTCTGACTCCATCCAACACCGCCAGTGCCAGCCATTGGGGTGCATTAAGGGGGGGAGATGCCAAAAGCCCACCGATGGTGCATCTAGAGTGCTTGCTAAGTTTAGAGGCTTCCATTAGGGGACTTTTGTTCCCGTAGAAATGGGAGTTTGTTATTTAGAAATTCTGTTTTGCATTATTAATTCATGGAGAAATAAGAAAGACATGGAGGTTTTAAGCTAGACCTGCTTTGGTCTACAAGGTCATTCTGCCTGTTTTAAGAAGAGAAAAGGCTATCTGTTTGGGAAACAAATGGACTAGCTCTTGAATACCTTGTAAAGTAGCAAGTGATGGGCCATTGGAGTTTGGTTTAGTTAAGTGTACAGACTAATCAGTATTTTAATTCTCTACTTACAGACTGCACATAATGTGAAAAAGACTGGAAACCCTAGTGTTGGGTGTCATCTGGTTGTTCATGGTCCTTACTTGGTACCTTTAACTCTGACAGAAATAGCTTCCATTACTTAGATCTTACAAGCCAGGAATCACATTAAACACATTCTATATGTTATTTTATCTCCATAACCATCTTATGAGCTAAATATCATTATCTGTATCATGTGAATCAGAAAATCATCATTTCACCATTTAGGGGTTAAGTAACCTACCCAGAATCTCACAGCCATTAAAAATAGAGACATGGTTTTAAAGTATCTGTAGACTCCTAAACACAGACTCTGAGTTTTGAAGAAAAAGGAGTAAGACCATATAAAATTTATTGAGCTCTAAGCTTTTTATCAAGTGATAAAATTTAAACAGTCACCATAGGACCAATACTTCTGCAGTGTATCTAAACCCTTTAGAATCCACTTGTTCATACCATGTACTTTACACATATGCACACACATGCAATAGTTCTTGGTCATTCACACTAGCACATTCAACTCAACAGACACTGCCATTCTGAAATCTATCATTCTCAGAGCCAGGTTAAAAGGAAGGCCAAAAATGCTCTGATCACTGGTTTTAAAGGCAATAACCTCCCCAATTGAAATCAGAAATATGGTATCATTTAATTCTTATCTCAGTGTGTGACTATTTATACACCCATCAAAATCTAAATCCTTTCAATTCCAGCCAAGTAGGCAACAGAAATGAAAGAATTGGTGTCCGCTCCGCATCCTCACTAAACAACTGTTACCTTCATATTGAAAGGTATTATCAGACGCACTCCAAATGATTGGTCTACCTTGAGCTCTAAAATGTCCAGACCCATCTGGGTGATGGATGTTTGCCTGGGTGATGAAACCCACTTCTGGTATCTGAATACTGGAGTTTTAAGCACTATACTTAGTCTTCCTGCTCAGCCACACTATCTACTTGCTCTCGTGTGTGGTCCAATGCATGAAGCCCAGTGCTTGTCTCTGATCTTGGACTTTCCCTCTGTTCCAGTATGGAATTTTGGGAGCATATCTTGATTTCCTTGCTGGCCTGCCAGCCCCTCCCAAGTTGACTTTATATACTAGATTTTTATTTTGACTTGAGGCAAACTACTTTTCTTGTTACATAGCCAACAAGCATGCTGCTGAGTCAATCCGGGATGGGTCTGGCCTAGCTTTTGGTCACTTGGGACTAGCAGCCTTCTCTTGTATTCCAAGCATCCTGAGAGCAATCTTGCTCTTGCTACGTGTTTAATACCTGTTCTATCCTCTGACATAAGCTCCTTGTTTGCTACTGTCCCCAGCAGCCAGCCTGTCTGACATGTAGAATGTGTTCAAGATATATTTGCCTCATAAATTAGTGGATAAATATTTATTAATTTTCTTTTTTGTGGTACTGGGGATGGAACTCAGGGGCATTTGACCTCCAAGCTATACCCCCAGCCCGATTTTTTATTCTTTATTTTGAAACAGGGGCTCACTGAGTTGCAAAGGGCCTCACTAAGTAGCTGAGGCTGTCTGCAAACCTGGATCCTCCTGTCTCAGCCTCCCGAACGCTGGGACAACAAACAGGCACCACCACGCCCAGCTCTTATTAATTTTCTAAGCAGTTACATAACACATATGATGTGTCTGGAAATGTAAATACTTTATACATATTAAACTTGCTCATATTTTTTGGTACTAAGGATGGAACCCAGGGGTATTCTACATCCAAGCTACACCCCCAGCCCTAATTTTTATTCTTTATTTTTTGGAACAGGGTCTCACTGAGTTGCAAAGGGCCTCACTAAGTAGTAGCTGAGGCTGTTGGCAAACTGTGATCCTCTGTTCTCAGCCTCCCGAATGCTGGGATTATAAGCATACACCACCATGCTCAGCTTCTCACTCAATTCTTAAAAGTTTGCCTTTCCCCTGCTATATTATATGTTTCTTCAGGACAGAGATTGTTTTGGTCTCTTGTATGATGTGACAATAAGTACATATCAATTACATGATAACACCTATACTTTTAATCATTGAAATCATATCTTGAATCTACATTTCAGTATTAGAAGCAACATGAAGAGTCATACTTCTTAATTAGAGCAGGGTGTAGGACCCACATTTTAAAATTCTCACATTTAAATGGGCCACATCAGGATCAAATTATTTCAGTTCAATTTTCTTGCATGAAAATTTCTACTGCTGTTAAATATTATGCCCTTTTCTCTTTTAAATGCTTTTATTTTGCATTGTAATTATACATCATACTGAGGTTCAAAGTGATACACACATACACACACGTGCCCTTTTCTTTCATTCAACTCTATTTTGACCACATCCTTTACTTTGTATCAGATTTACTTGGAAAAATCTGAAATAAAGAACACTGACAGAAACCAGTTCCATCCCTAGTGGTGCCAAAAGAAAAAGAAAAGAAAAGAAAAAAGAAAAGAAAGAAAGCACTACAGCAGCCAATTTTAAGTCATGTGGACGCAGCATTTCTCCCATTTTATTTTAATAATTGTTCCATATACCTTCTAGGCTCTATTTATTTGGGGAATTTGTATTCTTAGAGAAATTTCTTTGCTGAAAACAAACACTGCGCTTCATCACAGGTCAGGTATGCTCAAAATGAGTCAAAAATGTAACACTAGGGAGATGGCTCAAGGAAAACCCAATTTGCATCTCTTGTTTTGCTCTTCTACAAGGGTCCAATACAATTTTATTCAGTTAAAATAAAGCTTTCTTTCTCGCCTCCAAAGTATGATTTCTGAGAGAATATGAGGGTGTTGACTTAGTCCATTGTCACTACTTTGAGACATTGGAAGATAAAAATTTGAAATCAAGGACTATGTGTCTGGAGGATCCACTGGGATTGGCCTCTTCTCTTTCCCTTAAGAAAGAAACTTTTGAAAGGGTGCTAATTTGTTACTGGGACAGAAGTCTTAGAGGTTTTATTCTTAAAATAAAAGCTTCTGAGCATTATTTTTAAAAACTGGATTATTATTATTATTTTCTTTTTTTTGCGGGTCTGGGATGGAACCCAGGGGCATTTGACATCCAAGCTACACCCCCTGCCCTAGTTTTTATTCTTTATTTTGAACCCGGGTCTCACTGAGCTGCAGAGGGCCTCGCTAAGTAGATGAGGCTGTCCGCAAACCGTGATCCTCCAGGTCTCAGCCTCCCGAATGCTGGGATTACAAGTATGCGCCACCACGCCCGGATGGATTATTATTAGTAGTATTACTGTTTTTTATTACTAGATGTGGAACCCAGAGACATTTCTACCTTTAAACTACACCCTCAGCCCTATTTTATTTTTTTACTTTGAAACAGAGTCTCACTAAGTTGCTGAGGCTGGCCTCAAATCCAAATTCCTCCTGTCTCAACCTCCCAAGTACTGGGATTACAGGAGTATATCACCACACCTGGCTAAGATTGGATTATTTAAAAAAAAAAACATGATAAATATTCTAGTTATCTATTTCTGCAAAACAAATTAGCATCAAATGTAGGGACTTAATACAATCATTTTATTTTGCTCACTATTTTTGTTGGTCAGGAATTCAGGGAAGGCTAAGCTGAACAGTTGCCACTAGGGTGATTGTTGTCAGATGTCTTCTGTGGCTACTATGGTCATCAGAAACTCAGCTGGGCTGGACATTCATGATGACTTCCTCACAAGTCTGGCAGTCGATCCTGGCCATGGACTGGGAATCCATCTGAGACTATCCACTGGGGCACCCACGTTGAACATTTCCATGTGGCCTGGTCTTTTCACAGCCAGGTAGCTTGATTCTAAGAGGGAAACATCTGCATAGCAAGTATTCAAAGAGACCTAGGCAGGAGCTGCAAGACTTCTTCTGACATGGTTTTGGAAATCGCATGGAATCAGGTCTACTATATTCTGTTGCTTCCAAGTAAGGCTAGCCCAAATTCAAGCTGGTAGACAGAGAGAAATAGATACTGTTAATTTAGAGAAGGAATGTCAAAGAATTTATGGCCATCTTTTTTTTCAGAATTTTATTGGTGGTAGAATTTTATTGTGGTGAGATTTAAAGTGGTACACACACACACACACACACACACACACACACACGCATGCATGTTTGCTGTGTTTCCCTTCTCACCCTACCTTTCTAACCCCCTCATCCTTTCCAATATATGCTAGTGAGATTGGTAGTGACACCTTCTTTTATGAATATAACATTATTTCTTCTGTTCCCTTCCTCAAGCATCCTTTTTCTGCTCTCCTTTTCTCTCTCCCAATCCCCTTTATGGCTGTCTTTTAAGACTGCCACAAGGTTAGTAATGGATACATGAATGAATGAATGAATGGATGAGTGAGTGAGTGAATGAGACTTAACTAAGTAGAATTTGGAAGACATGTCCTAAAAAATCCCTGCCTCTTTTATAAAATGTTGCATTTCTTCTGTGGTATTCTTATATTCAAGATCAAGACAGTGATTTTTATCATGAGGAAGGGTTTACTTACACTATTTTTTGGCATAAGATAAAGAAGGGAAATGAGAGAACGAATGAGAGGCAGAGCTGGCATCTACCCACCTGGCAAGTATTCCCCTTCTAAAATATCTCCTCTTTCACCTACTTCCATGCCTGAAATCCCTCCAGAAAAATCCTCTTTTGGATCTTGAAGAATTTCTATATTTGGAAATCTCTTTGTAACACAGATGCCACATGTTGACCAATAATACCTTAGTCTTTTTACATGTCATCCACTGGGAAAATATTGTCAGAGTAAGGGGAAATTGGAATTATTTGACGGTGGGAGATAGGAAAGGTACTATAGGGTACCATGGATAACTTTTTCAACTAAAGTGGGTGAAAACAAGGGCCTTCTTATCCTAAAAAGGTGAAATACAACAGTTTAGAGTTAGAAGGACAAAATTTAACAGGGTGATTAAGAGATTCTAAAAGTTAGCCAGGTGTGGTGGGGCATGCTTGTAATCCCAGTACTTGGGAGACTGAGACAGGAGAATCACACATTTGAAGTTAGCCTCAGTAACTTAGTGAAACCCTGTTTCAAAATAAAAATAAAATTTAAAAAGCTGGGTGTATACTTCTGAGGTAGAATGCCCCAAGAATCAATTCCCAGTACTACACACAAAAAATAATATTCTAAAAGTTAATTACATTTCAAAATGCCCAGAGTGATCTTGGTACTGACAGATTACCAGTAGAGACTCTCTTGATATACCAGGAAAACTCCTAACAAAGAGAAGGGAGAAAGAAATACAGACTGCTTCCGGTGTCCTAAGCAGTATACTGAATCCTTGACCCATGTTCACATCCATAATCATTACAACAACCCATAACCAGGGTACTAGCACTGGTCCATTTTCCAGATGAGAAGCCATTTTTTTCTGGAAGGCCATTTTTATTTATAATTATTTAAAATTTTGAAGCAAGGTCTTGCAAAATTGTCAAGGCTGCCTCAAACCTGCAATCCTTCTGTCTCCCAAGTTTGTACATATTCCATTTATTTTTGTGGGTCTGGGGATGGACCCAAGGGCATTTGACCTCCAAGCTACATCCACTGTCCTATTGTTTTTATTCTTTATTTTGAAACAGGGTTTCACTAAGTTGCAGAGGGCCTCACTAAATAGCTGAGACTGTCTGCGAACTGCAATCCTCCTGTCTCAGCCTCCCAAATGCTGGGAGTACAAGCATGTGCCATCATGCCCAGCTACATATTTCATCTTTTTAATATTTTTAATTTTTTAATTTTTGAGGGTGATACTGGGGTTCCTGGAAGCCCTTCTACCTCCGGGCTACTCTCCCAGGCCTATTTTGTATACTTTTTTTATTTGGAAACAGGGTCTCCGAAGACAGCATGGCTGGCCTCGAACCTACATGATCCTCCTGTCTCTGCCTCCCAAGTGCTGGGATTACAAGTGTGCGCCACCACGCCTGGCTACATATTTCATTTTTATTTATTTTTTTATTTAGTTTTTTTCTTTATTGAACATAAGTGGTATACAAGGTGCCCTCTCCCCCCCCGCCCCTGTTTTCCCTGCCCCCCTCCCACCAATGATTGTCCAGGGTAACCATGCCATATTCATACTTTTACACATATTCAGATGTAGACCCTCATTAATCAAGTTCAGTCTTCCTCCTCCCCTATCTTTCTATTCAAGCTTTGCTGGTATTTCCCCTCCATTATCTGGAGTACCACTGGTATCCTCTACGTTCCCTAGTTTGGGCATATTAGAGGAAACATATGTACCTTCTCCTTCTGTGCTTGGCTGGTCTCACTTAACATAATGCTCTCCAGGACTTTCCATCTTCTTGCAAATAATATGATTTTGTTCTTCTTTATGGCTGAGTAGAATTCCATTGTGTGTATTTCCCAGAGTTTTGCAATCCATTCATCTGTTGATGGGGACCTGGGTTGGTTCCATAGTTTGGCTATTACAAATTGTGCTGCTATGAACATAGATATGCATATGTTGCTATAGTTCTCTGAATTCAACCCTTTTGGAAAAATACCCAGGAGTGGTAGGGCTGAATCGTATGGTGGATCTATTCCTAGCTGCTTAGGAATCTCCACACAGATCTCCATAGTGGCTGAACTAGTTTGGACTCCCACCAACAGTGTAAAAGAGTTCCTCTTTCCCCACATCCTCACCAGCATTTGTTGTTATTTGATTTCTTTATGCTAGCCACTCTGACTGGGGTTAGATGGAATCTCAGTGTAGTTTTGATTTGTATCCCCCTGATGGCCAGTGTTGTAGAACACCATTCTGAAAAAACTGATCTATAGATTCAATGCAATACCCATTAAAATACAGGCAACATTCTTCAGAGACCTAGAAAAATCAATCATGAACTATATATGGAGAAAGAAAAGACCCAGAATAGCCAAAGCAATTCTCAGCAATAAGAAACATGCAGGAGGCATCACAATCCCAGACTTCAAATTATACTATAGAGTAATAGTAGTAAAAACAGCATGGTCCTGGCACAGTAACAGATATACTGACCATTGGATTAGAATAGAAGATATAGAAACAAACCCACACATCTTTAGTCAATTAATCTTTTTTTATTGGTGCACTGTATTCATACATCATAATGGTATAAAGATAATAAAGACATACTGCCATAAACCAACTCAGTCCAAATGGGGTGCGAGTCCACTCGCGGTCGAGAATCTCAGAAATGATGGGGAAGGATAGGGTGAAGTACTGCAGCCTCTTTGCAGCGATTCTTTCCCTTCTAGGAACTAAATTTCTTTAAGTTCCTAGTGGCGGCGCTTTCTAGAAAGAATCTGATATGGACAAGAGCTTTTGAGCTAATGACACTTTATTACAAGAACCCCCCAAAATTTATACCCTTCACCAGTAAAGTTAATAATAAGAGAAAAGGAGAGGAATGCAATCACTGTAAAACAATAGTGAATAACATGTAAACAAAGGTAAAAAAAACTAGTCCGGGCTTTCGGCTTTTAAGGGATTAACTCTGGATCTTCTCCCGGATCTTGCAGACAAGCAGTTCCAAAGGGCAATCTTCCAGAAGAAATGGGCACGCCCAAGGCTTGGAGGCCTCTTGGAGAATCTTCTTTAACTTTCTTGGAACTTTCCATCTTTTGGGCTCAGTCCGTATGGCAAGCGTGGGGAAATGTGGAGATTCAGGTGGATGTGATAGAGTTTTTTGGGTGTTGCCGTCTTACCTCCTAAAATCTGAAAGCTTAAGCAAACTCACAACACAGTTTGGCAGACAAACACCAAAAATACCATGTAGTTTTTAGATTTAGTTGTCAGATATACTTCCTTAGCTGTGAAACACTTTTCCCGAAACGATAGGCTTATTAGAAACCTATTCATCTTAATAAATAATCCATATTCCTGTCTCAGACCCTTTGTAATATCCTTTCCTTGGCCACGTGGCACCTTTCCCATCTCGGGTAGGGCTCATACTGGGTGTAAAAGTCAAGAATCTTCCTAGCCTTCAGCTCCATTGTATTGGGCAGTATTAGTTGATCATAAACTGGGTTGCTTTGATGTTACACCCAACGTTTGTCTTCCCGTATCTTGGCAGGATCACAAAGAGAGGTAAATAGAGGCATCGGGTCGCCTCCCCCTCTAGGTTAGTTATTGATGAGGTTGAAGGTCAAAGATTGAGAGGAAATCTGCGTTTGTAATTATTGACTGGAATGCTACCACTGCATCTAATCTCTAACTAAGTTCTTTTACCATCTGAACAAAGCCAAGGACATTTAGAGGTTTGGACAAATTACCAGAAATTTTATTTTCCACGGAATCAGTTTCTCTCACAGTCCTGATCTTACACCACCGGAGCAATTCATGTGGAGAGTTAAAAGAATCATTATTAAAAGAATAATAGTTATGAAAGAATATCTAAAAGTGGAGAGTACTTTCGGCCAGCGACCACACCTTCTCTCGGGGATATTTCTCACTTTGAGATTCTGCCTATGGACAGCATGAATAATAATAATGCAGATGCCAAGAGGGCGTGGCTGTTGCTGGTATCTGCAACATACATGCACACATTGCCCAGTTAGCCCCTACCTGATCCCCACCCTATTCCCTCCCCATCCCACCTTCCCATGCTTGGCTTAGTGGTTGAAATCTAGTATTATAGCAATTTATCCAATATTAACGATGATAATCTCACATAACAGTTTCATTTGTCTGATACCAAGCTTTTGATGACTTAAAGATAACATTTCAATATTTCTTTTTGCTTTCTTTCTTACCAGAGAATTTTTTTTTAGGTGAAACTATCATACATTTATTTATTTATTTTTCAGAAAAAATCTATCCTGATATGGAATATGGACTCTAGAGACCCAAAATAATCTCGAAGAAGAACAAAGCTAAAGATGTATATTTTCTGATTTCAAATCATATAAAGCTACAATAATTGAAACAGTGTAGTACTGTTCTAAAGGCAGATATATAAACCATTGGAGTTAAATACCTAGAGATAAATTCTTCCATATATTGTCAAGTTATTTTTGACAAGGTTTCCACGAACATTTGGTGGAGGAAATACTAAATACTTTTAACTAAATATTGTTGAAAAATAATAATTACATAAAAAAGAATAAAATTAGACCCTTACCTAACACCATATACAAATATTAACTCAAAATAGATAAAAGACTCTTATATAACTGGACTACAACTGGATTTCAAACCCATACGACTCAGTAGCCCTTTCTCCCGTGGCTCCCAGAGCAATCAACTAGCCCTTTTCTTGTGTTGACCTTGCAGAAGTCCCTCTCAGCTGAAAGGGAAGGAGGTTGTGTCTTTTCCGTCCTAGAAGTACAGCAAAAGTTCCCTCTAAAGAAACTTCTTCACAAGTCTCTTCCCTTCTCCAAGACCTGACATCGTTCCAATGCAGGGTCCCAGGTAAACCAAAAGTGATGCTTCTTCTGTAGTTTCTGCCTATGGCAGTTTGCCTCCTGTGCTCTTTGGGGTCTTTATCTGTCGTATTCACACCTTATCTGAAACTGAAGTAGAAAAAGTTCCATTCTAATCACTGTTACATATATGGCACCACTGTATTAATGTGAGACAAAAATCAATTTACAAAACATTATATTCCCCGTATTAAATGAATCTTGGCTGCCTTTTACTTTTTTAAGCAAGTTCATGTTACTAAGGTTCTTGATTTTTGCAGCTCAGTTCCATCAGTAAGCTGACAGTCAGTGTAATTTGTTTTCTGATCCTTAGCAATTTTTTAGTTAGAGATGACTTTTCATTGTGTAACTGATACAGTCATCCCTGAAGGTTTGTGGAGTTAAGTACAATGACTTAAATTTCTGCATTTTTTTCTCCCAACAAATCAATCTATGTGGAAGAGAAATCTGTTGAGAATCAAGTTCTAAGGAACAAAAGCAATTTTCATGTGGCCTCTCTGAACCGCCTTCAGTGCAAAACCTATTTGTGTAGACTCGTTTAACAGTGGAATGTTTAATAGAAATGGTAGTGTGTTCACAAAAGTCATACTTAAAGGGCTGTTTTAATTATAGAGGGAAGAATGAATGTTTTTCTGTGGGTATTTCTTTGTGCTTTTTTACATATTCCATTTGTTAAAGAGACCACCTATCACGTCAATAATCAGTATATGTTATCTACATATGTGTATGTTCACATACAACACATGCACATTTCAAGAACAAGAGTGTGGACAGAAGATTCAAATGATTTTTATGGTGTTATCCAATAAGAAATATGATACTAGCTGGACATGGTAGTGCACACCTGTAATCCCAGTACTTGGGAGGCTGAGACAGGAGAATCACAGAGTCGTAGCCAGCCTCAGCTACTTAGTAAAGCTCTTGTCAACTTAGCAAGACCCTGTTTCAAAATAAAGAATTAAAAATAGGACTGGGGTATATCTTGAAAGTAAAATGCCTCTGAGTTCAATCCCTAGTACCACAAAAATAAAGAAATAAGGAAATGAAAGAAAGTAAACAAAGAGCCAGAGGTATAGCCTGGAGGTAGAATGCCATTGGGCTCAATCCCTAGTACCAAACACATATGCATATGCATCTATGTAATTATGTTTTCTGATAGCCACTTTAAAAAGTGGAAAAACAGATAAATGACTTGATAATGTGTTTTATTTAACCCAATGTATTTGAAATGTCACTTGAACATACAATCAATATGAAATTATTAACATATTTTATGTTCTTTTTCATACTGAATCTCTGAAATGGGTGTATATATTATACTTACAGCATGTCTTGATTCAAACTAGCCACAATTAAAATTATCCAAAGCATAAATGATGTTCTCTATAATAGATGAATACTAATGATATTCTTATTAGGCCTTACTAATTAAGCATGAATTTATTCCTATATGCTTGATCAAAATTCTAGAAAATGCAAGTTTGAAGAATAAAAAGAACTCAAGTATTCAAGTAGAGCATTTTTTTTTTTGCAGTACTTGGGATGGAACCCAGGGGCATTCTACCTCTGAGCTACACCCCCAGCCCTAGTTTTTGTTCTTTGTTTTGAAACAGGGTCTCACTGAATTGCAAAAGGCCTCACTAAGTATTAGCTAAGACTGTCCATGAACTGTGATCCTCCTGTCTCAGCCTCTCAAATGCTGGGATTACAAGTGTGCGCCACCACGCCTGGCCAAGTAGAACATTCTTGTACTCACTACCCTACAAAAGATATATGTATGAGCGGACTCCCTGTTTCCTTTCATCATTTGTTAAGTCCCAAAGCAGTATCCAGATAAGCAATAAATTGCAACTCAAAAAGCATGAGTAAACCCCAGCGGAGAGCAGATTGGTTCATATCATCATCGGAAGAATGGAGACCACTGCTCTCCAATATTTATTGGTACTTAGCTCTTAAAGTAACACCTTCAAATCAATAGTTCTTTTCTATTTTTAATGTCCTCCTGCCATCAGTCCATTATTATGTCCATTTTTCTTGCTCACCTAACAGTTGTGCAGAGATCTGAGTGTTTATTTAGGCTCTTTTCCCCTATAGGAGCAAACTGTATTTTACTTGGAGTGTAAGTGATGTCAGGATTCAAAGGTCGTCAATGAACCTCATTTTTAGACAAATTAGAGGTTGATGCTCAGGCCTTCTGCATGAACAGTAAGACTTAAGCTATATATATCTTGTTTTATTGTGCTCAAATATGCCTAACATTGCTGGGCATGGTGGTACATGTCTGTAATCCTAGTACTTGGAAGGTTGAGACAGGAATATTACAGATTCAAGACCAACCTCAACAACTTGATGAGACCCTCAGTAACTTTTCAAGACCCTGCTTCAAAGTAAAAAATAAAATAAGGCTGGAGGTATAGCTCTGAGGTAGAATGACCATGGGTTCAATCCCCAGTAATACATACACATACACAAATACAATATTAAATTTGTCATATTTTTAAAATACTTTTATTGGTATATTATAATTGTCTGACATGATGAGATTCAAAGTGATACATTAATACACATACACATCACTTGATGTAGTTCCCTCTGCACCCCATCCCGCTCCCTCTTCCCCCCTCATATTTGTTAGTGAGATTGGTAGTGATATCATCATGTGTGGACATAGCATTAATTGAACCGTTTCCTTCATCAGTTCTCCCTTTTCCCCTCCAACCTCCTTTTTCATAAGTTTGTCATCTTAACCATTTTGAAGTGTACTGTTAGTGTTAAGCATGGTCACATCATTATGCAGCCTTATGTGTCTCTGTGTACTTTTAATGTGTCTTAAAGAAACAAGTAATCTCTCACTCTGTGTAGACAGGTCCATTTGTGGTCAAACCTCAGTGATTATTAGATTGGGATTTTGAATTAGGTCATGGGCCCATAAAAAACCAGGAAGGCATTAACTTCTCTATTTGATACCCTATGTAATGGAAGCCAACTTTTCATCAATACGAAGCCATAGGATGTTCTGTTATGTCCTCTACCTTGCTGCTTGGGTTTCAGAACTCCATGCAGGTCAGCACACTCATCTGGACCTCTGATGCTTCTTGCAGGACACTAGCACCTTCTTGTGCTTAGCTATCAGGACTCATTTGATGGTGACAAAGCCAATTTTCAAAAACTCAAGTCACTCATTTAAAACAAATGCTAGTGAAGATTTTTGCCACCTACACCACTGATAGAGGACTAATATCTAGAATATACAGAGAATTCAAGAAACTCAACACTAAGAAAACAAAGCATCCAATAACAAAATGGGCAAATGAACTAAATAGACACTTCACAAAAGAAGAAATTCAAATGGCCAATAAATGCATGAAAAAATGCTCAACATCACTGGCAATCAGAGAGATGCAAATCAAAACTACCCTGAGATTTCACCTAACTCCAACTAGAATGGCAATCATTCAAAACACAAACAACAACAGAGGCTGGTGAGGATGTGGAGAAGTGGGAACTCTAAGACATTGTTGGTGGGATTGCAAATTAGTGCAACCACTTTGGAAAACAGTATGGAGAATCCTCAGAAGAATGGGAACAAATCTACCATTTGATCCAGCAATACCACTTCTGAGTATCTACCCAAAAGATAGGAAGCCAAACTACCAAACTAATGCATGTGTATCTATGTTCATAGCTGCACAATTCACCATAGCCAAACTATGGAAACAGCCAAGATGTCCATCAACAGATGAATGGATTACAAAACTGTGGGATATGTGCACAATAGAATTTTACTCAGCCATCAAAAAAAACTCAATTACATCATTTTCAGGGAAATGGATGGAACTGGAGGACATTATGCTAAGTGAGATTAGTCAGTCACAAAAAATAAGAAATCAGATGCTTTCCCTAATATGTGAGAGTTAGGGAGAAATGGGTCATAGGAGGAACTCTTGAAAGAGGAAATCCTATAGAGGAGCAAACAAGACAACCCAAAGGAGGAGAAAGGAGGGGGGAAGAGGAAAATCTCTAAAATACACAATGTACTTAAACATATCGAAGTCAATCACTAAGCCAAACAAGGAAGGGAGGGACAGGGAGGGAATGGGGTAGGAATTGGGTAGGGGTTAAATCAACGATAAGTACATGTTTGTACACACAAGTTTTTTACCCCAATATGATGTTTGAATATAATGCACCAATAAAAATATTTAAAAGAAAAAAAAGAAAGTAAAGGAAATTTAATTTTTTATGTAGATAAAATTTTCAATCTTATTTTTTGTAGGAGCATATATCATATAAAGTAAGGTAAAATGCCAAAGGAAAAAATAAATAAAATAAAATAAAGCATACAAAATAGGGCTGGGGGTGTAGCTCAGAGGTAGAATGCCCCTAAATTCCATCTCCAGTACAGCAAAATAAATAAATAAATAATAAATCAAATGAATTGTAGGCTACAGCTGTTCACCTCACTTGAGAAATCTCATGAAATTATTTTGTGCCTCTCTATAAGTACTTTAGTTTTGTCAACTTTTTCTTAATTATTAGTGCATTGTAATTTTATGAAATGTCCTTAACATATTTGGTCTGTTTCCTTTGCCATATTTCTTGTTCTTTTCTTATTCTTCCTGCATCTCCTTCCGCTGGTCCACTAGTATCTCTCCTAATTTTACTGAGGCCTCTTTTCTTTCCTTTTGGCTCTCCAGCTTGCATATATGTGAGAAAACATGTGACTCTTAATTTTCTAGACCTGGCTGACCTCACCTTGAATGTTCTCCAATTCCATCCATTTCCCCTAAAATGATGATTTTGTTCTTTTTCATGGCTGAGTAACACCACATTTTCTTTATCGATTTATCTCTTCATCAACTTTTTATTTGGAAAATTTTTAAACCTAACAGGGAAGTTCCTTGATTAGTATACAATAAGCAAGCACCAAGATGGCCTCTACCTAGATCTACCAGTTTGTTAACGTTTCACTATATTTTCCTTCTCTCTCTCACTAGAAATACATTTTTTTACATTTAGGTGACATTTACATAAGACATAATTTCCAATGAACAATTTGGCGGTATTTAGTATATTCACAGTGTTGTGGAATCACCACCTCTAGTTCCAAAACATTTTCATTAGCTCCAACTAAAATCCTGTATCAACTAAGCAGTCCCACCCCATTTGCCTTCTCCTAAGTCCTTGGCTACCACCAATATGATTTCTGTGCCTAAGGATTCATGTATTCTGGGCATTTAATCTAAATGGAATCATAAAATATATGACCTTTTGGGTCTGGTATCTTAGCATCCTTTTCTTGTGGTTACATGCCATTGTGCTTTCACCAGACATTTTCATTGCAATCATAAACTGAGTAGGGTGAACATTTTATTCCTTTTGTTCCTCTGTTCCCACTTCACCCCTAAAATAGGCTGGAGAGGACTTTGTAGTCTCTTAAATTCTGTCATTCCTTTTAAAAGCACCTTTTTGGTAGCTGGGCATGATGGTACATGCTTGTAATCCCAGTACTTGGGAAGCTGAGACAGGAAGACAGCAGGTTCATGGACAGCTTCAGCTACTTAGTGAGGCCCTCCACAACTTAGTGAGATCTTGTTTAAAAACGAAGAATAAAAAATAGGTATAGCTTGGAGGTAGAATGCACCTGGGTTAAATCCCCAGTACTGAAAAAAGAAAGAAATAAAAAAGAAAGAGAGAGAGAGAGAGAAGGAAAGAAAGAAAGAGCACCTCTTTGGAAAAAGGGAGGCACTTATATATACATTCACATCCC